>NW_027069964.1:298867-523298 GCF_002906115.3 Quercus suber | reverse complement strand
GGCATATCTTTGGCTCGCATAGACTACGCACCTTATGCCGTGAATTCTCCTCACACTCACCCTCGCGGCACTGAGCTTTTGGTAGTCATTGAGGGTACTCTTTTAGCTGGTTTTGTCACATCCGACCCAAACAAACTTTTCACCAAAGTTCTAAATAAGGGAGATGTCTTTATATTCCCAATTGGTCTCATTCACTTCCAAATCAACATAGGGGAGACTGCTGCTCTTGCCTTTGCTAGTTTCAACAGCCAAAATCCTGGGTTGATCACCGTAGCGAACGCGGTCTTTGGATCTAATCCTCCCATCAATCCTGATGTGCTCATCAAGGCCTTTCAACTAGACAATGGTGTAGTTGAATATCTTCAAAAGGCATTTGTGCCAAATTAGAATTCTGGAAAATACATGTAATAAGGATAGTGAACCACTATGTGGTTTGAATAAAGTTTGTTTGGTTTTCCTCAATGTAATGTCATTTAAATAATAATTATCAAATAAAATGGTTTCTTATGATGGCTTTTAAGTATCATGGTGTCATTTGCAAGGCAAAATTAGTGCATGACTAAATCTTGATTACACCTTGGATCCATGACGTTTGAAACCACAAGTATTTGTACTATTATATATAAACTGAACAATATTGTATTAAGCATAGAAACAATTTTTACTTTCATTTTTAAAAATGGTAAGCCAAGTTGAGGGCTCAGTGGCCCTTTTTTTTTTTTATGTCCAAAAACCACTCCTAAAAGTATCGATGAAGTTCCTTTTTAGTTACAATGTGGAAGAGGGGTTTGAATCTTTGATGTCTCTGTTGGAAATACTAGGATGTGCAAGTTGAGATACAAGGTCCTCAGAGTTGAAAAAATATTTTTGAGTACTCTTGAAATAGTATGAGTACTGACATTTGCGATGTATTCATACTAAGGAATTATGGAAAATACTTATACACGGCAAAGAAACGTTATACTTAAGCAGTTAAATAGAATTATTTTTTCTGCCTTATTTTTGATGTAGAAAATAATGGAAAATAAATACAAAACTCTCTTTGGTGGTCTACCGCTGCATGAGTACAGTGATGTTAACGGATAAGGCTTTTCGAATTGAGCATGATTGCTACCAAAATAATTGCTAATAAATTCAATTTTCATTGAGTTTTCATATCAATTAATGATTGTTGATGTAAGAGGTACACTTGAGTTATATCTAATATTAACTTACATGTTAAGATAGTGGTAGAATTAGGATTTTGGTTCGGGGCAAGATTACGATAAAATATATTACTTCACAAGAGTTACACCTTATGTGTGTGATGTAATTGTTATCTATTCCTTTTTATAATATGTTTGATTGTGCTTTATTTGTTTCCTTTTTATATTGTGATCTTTAATATGTTGTGATGTTATTTCCTTAAGTGTATGATGTATGTTCAAGTCAAGGATAAGAGCTCTCTTAATAAATTCTTTAATTAAATATGGCCTAGTAATACATAATGGAGGCCAGCCCACAAGCTGTGCAATCTTGGGTGCCTAACAGCTTTTCAAGCCATACCTAAACTTCAAACCCATAATCTGGTATGCAAACCAATGCACGTAAGTGATTAGCCCAAAAGGCCCAATATGGTTCATAGAGCTAATCTAAGCGACGATTCCACTTTTCTCCACCACAGTCCACTCGGCTAGGGCATACTCTCTGTTGTGCCCACATTAGTAGAATTGAGATTTTGGTTCTGTAGCAGGATTAAGATAAAATATATAAGATGAAATTAATTCAAAAAAATTATATATAAAAAGTTAATTTATTAAACTAAATACTTGATTAGCATAGAAAATATAATGTAGATATAATTCCTAATTTAATTTATTCAATCTTGGTTCCATTTATTTTTTTTTTTCAAGCTTAATGTGTTAGTATGATCATTGCTATGCCTAAACTACTTCATAATTTAAGTTAACTATAAATATATAGTTCAAACAAGTAATATATATGTGTGTGTATATATATATATATATAATTTTTTTTGTATAATCTTGTAGATACCCCATTTTCCAATATGCATTTAATGCTATTAAGTGGACAAATGGTAATTTCAAGCCTCAATAAAAATGCCACTTTAGTTCCAATTTTTTCACATAAGATAACTCTTAAAGTTATAACAATGAAAACAACGATTAATATCATCAAATCAAGTTTTAACAGTTATTGCTCCCAAAAAAAAAAAAAAAAATTAACAGCTAATATACATCTTTGTGGTTAAGTCCAATCATGTGTGATTATGAACAATTGATTTTCATTGGTCCCATATGGATTTAATTTAAAATAAATAACATTTCATGCTCCTATTGGTCAAGATTAAATATAATGGTGGAATTGCATGCACTTTATTAATTGGGATGTCAAAGTATTAATGATCTTTTAAATTTTGATGAAATTATTCTTTTTAAAGGGATTGATTCAATGATAATCCAGGCATATTAAGTCTGAAATAGTGTTAATGTTAAAAGGGAGTTAATTTGGGTCTATAAATGATAATTATATTGCAAATCACATTTCCAAGAAATGGCCATTGCTTACTATTTCGTGAATATCTCTCACACTATTGTGAATTTATCATTGGGTTTTAGTTATTGTAAAGTATTTATTGCTCCCAAAAAAAAAAAAAGGTTTTAATAGTTAATATACATCTTTGTGGTTAAGTCCGATCATGTGTGATTATGAACAATTGATTTTGATTGGTCCCATGTGAATTTAATTTAAAATAAATAACATTTTGTGCTCCTATTGGTCAAGATTAAATATAATGGTGGAATTGCATGCACTTTATTAATTGGGATGTCAAAGTATTAATGATCCTTTAAATTTTGATGAAATTAGTCTTTTTAAAGGGATTGATTCAATGATAATCCAGGCATATTAAGTCTGAAATAGTGTTAATGTTAAAAGGGAGTTAATTTGGGTCTATGAATGATAATTATACTGCAAATCACATTTCCAAGAAATGGCCATTGCTTAATATTTTGTGAATATCTCTCACACTATTGTGAATTTATCATTGGGTTTTAGTTATTGTAAAGTCGATGTAGGGTGGCAAAAGGGAAAGCCCATCCCCGAGCTAGGCCTAGCCCATCCGAGGCTAAACACCAGCAAAAAGGAAGGTTCATCCTAAGGCTGGGTCTAGCCCATCCAAGGCAAAAACCAGCCTGAATAAGACCTACCATCATTAGGTGAGACGTAATTAGAAATGCCCCTCCTCGGCATGACTAAACATGTAGGCGAGGATCTATCTCTGTCAAGGATATAAAGTAGTGCCTTAGGAAATCTGCTAGCAGAGCACAAGATTCGGCGGCAAGTACAAGTTACTAGAAAATCTTCTAAACAGCAGAGTCTGGGTCCCACCTTTGGTACAAGACGAAACATGTAGAAAAAGTGATATAGACTCAGAGACCTACTCCGACCCTATAAATGATAGGTCTCTAAGAGAGAGATATAAAAAGGGATGGGAAAATCATAGTAGGGGTTGGAATCATAATTAGGGAGAGAAAAGAGTGAAAATAGAAGGCAATCTCAGGGGTAAGGAGGTCTAGCTTAGACCTAAAGAGGATGAACTTAGCCACCCGGTAGCCTCCTTGGCTAGCCAAATTCCAAAATAGGTCGTTATCGAAACACCATTTAGTCACCACCTTTTACCACAGGAATTTTTCCAGGACATCCCATATGGGCTAAACCCAATCTGGGATACAAATTAAACGGGGGTTTGACCCCAACCAGCCTAGGGTTGTTGGGAAAATACCACCATGGTAGACATTTGGAGTTTCAATTGGAGAACAAGAATGAATTAATTCTGATATGAAACATGTGGGATATGATTTATTAAATTTGTCCCTCCTAGCTATATTTAGGAAGAATCGGGATTTTTAACCCTTTGCTTGCACTCTACTCTCCCGACCCAAGAAATTAATGCACCAAAGTCAACTCTCAATTAAATGCCCTTTCTCCCTCCTTTAGAATACTCTTCCCCCACACTATAAAAAGAGATGGAAGACTTGTTCCAAAGCATTCCACTTCCTTAGAGCTCTTTAGGAAGTAACAAAGAAAAGGTAATTTGGTGCTTTGTTCCTCTTGGTCTTGTATAACTAGAAGGGTAAAAACTTGTCCTCCACTTCTCAAGTTCTCAACTTGATACTTGACCTCACTCCTCCAAAGTTCTTATAGGAGTACCTTGATTCTCTTTTGGGATTTTAGAGGATGTAACAAAGAAACGAACCTTGTGGTTTGTCCTCATAGTTTGCCATAACAGGACAAACGCCAGTCCACTTGGTCTTGGAGTGGTGGCTAAGTAACTTGTTGCCTCACTCCTAGACAACCTCTAAATGAATCTTTCCCCTCCTTTGGAGTGCTTTGCATGCATATATGTCTTTCTAACTTTTTTTTTCTTCAATAATATGCTAGAAACAAGAGTCTATGTATGCGTTTGTTTGAATATGATTTGAATGAATTATGATATGTTCTGCATATATGCTATTCTAGATCCTAGGATTCTACTAATTTTGTTGCTAAACTGGTTTCTAGCTTCATCACATGGCACACACATAATCACTATATTTTTTATTCAAATAATATGATCACATGCTTAGATTATGGTTTATACTAATCACACACAATCATCATGTTCTTAACTTCCAATCCAAATGATGTGATCATGTAATAAAATCAGGATCTTTCACCATGCATAAATGAGCACTTATTTCAATCTTGAATAACATGCTCTTGGATGTCTATAACATGTTGTTTGCTTGGATGTTGTAACATGACTACTAGTCACCATAATCTAGAAGATTAAAATTCACCAGGCAAGGTAGGTGCCCAACCCATTCCCATATTGCACCAACCTTTCAACTTAGCCTTTAAAATTAAATCAATACTTTTCTATATACTTTTCAATTTCTAGATTGTAACCAGAGCCAGAGCCATTTAATTTTTCTTAGATTGTATCTTGGACAAAGGCAATGTGAAACCCTAGTTATTTACAAATTAATGTGCAAATTTCAATCAATAAAAAGTGGTATTTTTATGTACCTTAAAAAAAAAAAAAATATGGTGATGAATCCATGTAAAATCATGATTTAGGGGGGAGGGTATCATTAGTCGAACTACCATTTTGAAAGGCACTAACACAACTCTACCCTTTCATGCGTATTTGGCCCCAACTTAATCAAGCGGGTTGGGGGTGCAATTTGTCACAAATTTGATGTTATTAACATGCAGACATGCATGTGAATAAAATATTGTTGAATAAAATACAACGGGTCATATAGACACATATCATTTCTATAATTGAGATAGTCCACTTGATTTAGTAACAGTTGTGTATGACTTGATTGAATTGATCATTGAAGTTTCACTCTGGTCTAAAGACTATTCCACATTTGATACTCACACCAACACACAAGACTTTNGGGGAGGGTATCATTAGTCAACTACCATTTTGAAAGGCACTAACACAACTCTACCCTTTCATGCGTATTTGGCCCCAACTTAATCAAGCGGTTGGGGGTGCAATTTGTCACAAATTTGATGTTATTAACATGCAAACATGCATGTGAATAAAATACTGTTGAATAAAATACAATGGGTCATAATGACACATATCATTTCTATAATATGAGATAGTCCACTTGATTTAGTAACAGTTGTGTATGACTTGATTGAATTGATCATTGAAGTTTCACTCTGGTCTAAAGACTATTCCACATTTGATACTCACACACAACACACAGACTTTGTTCAAATAATATTTATTTCATTTGCGTGATTATACATGTTCAAATGTGATGTGTATGCTCAAGTACTTGCTGATCAAACTCAAAAAGACTTTTGAGTGTTTTATATATTTTTGAAAGTGATTTTATACTTTCGTGTCTTTAGTTTTTGATCAAAATGCATTTTTGTTTTTTCTCCAAAAACTGGTTCAGAGGCTATTTCACAAGAAGCTTGCGACTTAGAGCTTCCCGCGAAATGTGCTTAAGGAAAATTAAAAAGTCACATTATCATACAAAGAGTCTTACTACTGTCTCGCAAGTATTTGCGACTAAACTCTTCTCGTGAAATGTTTTTAGGCAAAAACTGAAATTTTTCCAATTCATACAAAGGCTATCACGACTGTCTTGCGACTTTTACTCTTGATTGAACATGTATAACATGTTTTGGTCAAAGAGTATGTGCTTTTTCACATTTTTCCAATTTTTGCCTCAATGCCATGCCATGCACACACTAGGCATCCTCTAGGCACACCCAAGGCATCACCGGCTACACTCACATGCATCAACACATGCACAACCTAGACACACACATGCACAGTCACTTAATTCATACATTGTGCTTTTGCTTACATATTTTAACGTCTATAGCATGCTGTTTTAAGTTCATTTGCTCTGTTTTGAGTTGGTTATGCTCTGTTTTAGGTTGTTTTACCTTTGTTTTGAACTAACATGTATTTAATCATGTTTTTGTGTTCTATTTTGTGTTTTTGCACGTGTTTCTTTTTTTGTTCTCTATGGAAATGTGCAGATGTCTTCATTTAAAAGCTCAGCTATGAAATAAGGCAGCAATAAAGGAAAAGAGTCGGTGATTGATGTTGATGACCCTTCACCAAGGTCAAAGAGGACTTGTTTTTCAACAAGAGTGTATGACCCTAACTTGTTCAGATCTTATGCTGCATTTCAAACCTATACGAACTACTTTCGAGATGCTCCATTGCTAGTTGAAAGGGCCGTTGATTAGCCATCTATCCTAGACACTAATATTCCCATATGGTTTGCCACCGAGGATTGAAATTTTCTTCTCTCAAATCTTGAGGATGCATACAAAAACTTGGTGAAAGAATTTTATGCCAATGCCATTGTTGAAGGAGAGGAAATCAAGTGCTTGGTGAGAGAAAAGCAGTTCTTAGTTACACCCGTCTACTTGGCCGATATTCTACACATCAACAGGCCAATATTACCTATCCCACCAGTATATGATGAACTAAATCCGAATAAGGAGGTTCTTTGGGAAGTTTTAGGAGCTAATTTGGAATTCTCCTCCAATGGGAAGTCAATAACTATGGCATCTCTTTCTCCTGAATTAAGACTGCTCACAATGATCATGTTTAGCAACCTATATCCTCTGTCTAACACCAGTTACATGAATCTCGATCGAGCATTATTCTTTCATGATTTGATCACTGGTGTAGAGATTGATGCGTGTTCTCATATTTTTCACATTTTTGCAAAAAACGTTGAACGAACTGCTTCAAGAAATTGTATTCCCTTTTGTCGCCTAATCTCAAGGATGTTGAAGCTCAAACGAGTGCATCCCTCAGAAAATGAGCATCCATATCTAAGGCCAAGTCCAATTAATATCCACACTCTCCATGCAAGCATGAGTCACACCAAGAAAAATACCAAGCAAGAAGGTCATGCTACTCAGGGAAGCTCAAGCTCTACCTCCCATGCCTATAATGAACAGCTAGACAACATCATGGCTGCACTTCAAGAGATTAATACCAAAATATCCGGACTAGCAACCATCATACATTCCCAGCACATTCGCTTCAACACAAAGTTCACATTTCTCTAAACTCAGATGGACCAAATTCAAAGGAAGCTAAAAGAACATGGAGACTAGCTATTCCATGACAAAAAGGGGGAGATGGTGTCATTAATAAGGGGAGTGTAGTGATAGGGGGAGGAGAAGTCAAAAGTTGCTCTTGTTTATTTTTTACTACTTGTTTATGTCTTTACTACTTTTGTTTAAAGCTTTAGTACATTGTTATTAATTTCAGTTTAATATTCAGTATTTGTGGTTATCTCATTGCTTTTGTAGCAATTTTTTTGTACTTTTATGATAAAGCTAATATGTCTGCAGTACCTCACTCTTGTACCCTAGTAGGATATTGTTTCCTAGATGCAAATACTTCTTGTATTTTGCATTGGTTGAGTGTTGGACATGCAATTGATCCTTGGGATTGTTCTTAATTGCATTGCATGTCTGGATGAGCCTTTACTAGCTAAATGTTCATTGTAATCATTCTTTAATGACTGTTCCTATTTGATCAAGATATGCCTACTTGTTTTATAGTGTTTACAAACTTGACTTGTCATAAGCTTAATGGAATTTTTGTTTGTGTGCAAGTGTTTCAGGTTACAGGTATATACGTGCAAGTGCTTCACAGCTTCTATATTATGTTTGAGTGAGTTTTGCCACTATTTCCAAACTCACATTTAAGTTTAGAGTCTGTTTTAGGGGTTTTGTCACGGAATAGCTAAAGTGGAAGATTGTAAAGTTGTAATTTACAACTATGTGTTTTGTTAGTTTTAATTTTGTGCCAAATTTGATTGTAATTTTATTCAATCTTTTGTACCATGTATTTATTGTGGAATTTAATTGTAAGGGTTATGTAATAGAGAAAGAGAGTATGTGAAGACTCAAGCAATTCAAGACAGAAGATTTCTTATGAGTATCTCGTGAGTATCTCGCTACTAAGCATCCTGCGAAGTAATGCATGTGCCTTGCACATGACTGGAATGCGAAGAGTCAGTACATATGGAAATAGTTGTGTTTCGTGAGTAACTCGCGGGTAAGGCCTTCCCGCAAGACACTCGCGAAACATTCTGTTTTGCCAAGCTGTGCTATCTGATACACACTTTCTGTACCTACACTATATATATCCACATTACCCACAAATGTTGAGGAGTGCTTCAGAAAGAAAACCTTAGCCACAAATCTTGAGAGTTAGAAATTATTATACCCACATTTCTCTACATAATTTCTTGTGGATTTTCCTCAACTCTTACCTCTCCATTTCCATACCATTGAGAGGTTTATAGCCTAAACACTTACTACACTCTTTCAGAGTGTCAAGTGAGGTTTTTTGGTGCTGCTGGGAAGTATTGGAAGAAGCCAAGGATGGCAGATATAATATGGAGCTTGTTGCAGGATCCGAAGAGCTAGACAAGATGCGGTTCCGAGTAACCTTGTTGGAATAGGAGCTTTAAAGGCTTAGGTACATCAGGTAGATTAGGCTTGGAGGGTCTCTTCCTAACCCATGTATCCCAACTGACTGTCTTGTGGATCGATTATCGCTTGGAGGGCAACAGAAAGGTTTTTCGCCGAGTTCTTCAGTTTCCACTTCGATAACACATCGGCATGTTATCTTGTGTTTGCATTTCTCTTTCCTACTCTTTTACATTCCATTTTACTGCTGTGTGGTTAAGTTTATGGATTAGAGTAGCTTATTTGTTTATTCGCTCGCATTTACACTATTCTGCATTTAGTATTAAGTTAGTATAAAATCAATCGAGTCATAACTTTTATTTGAAGGTAAAACAGCTCTTGTGTTTTCAACACATTTTCGAGCATTCAATAACTACATTGATTTTTTTTTTCTTCAATTATATGTTATAAACCAAACTTTGTTCAATTCCAAATACACTCAAATACTCTTTCTTATAAGTACAAAGGTCAGAGGTTGCACCCTTTCACAATATTCACTAACAAACAAAAGGTTCACCGAATAAGCAATGCTACAAACAAAAAAAAAATTGCATAACAATTGAGTTGGCAAGCTTAATTTAATGATTTTTATCTGGATTAACTACTAACATTGCTTTTTTACTACTACTAACAATTTGCTGCATTAATCAAGTGTGAAATAAGAGGAAAATCACGAACGTAACATAAAAACTACACAATGCCAATTCAGTAACGATTATTGTTGGTCACTTGGATTATTGTTCCAATCTCGATGTTGGAGCTCTTAGACGAGACTCAACTGGTTCTTGATAAGTTTTCAAAAGATCTTTAAGGAACATCACTATTATAGTGAATCCAAATTACCTAATTTGGAGATCCAAAGAGAAGGCTTTACTCACCTTCATAAGCTCTACACTTTCTCCTTCAATATTGGCTCTAAGAGTTGTCTGTGCTCTTTTACCCTCCAATCCATACCTACTAATTTTTCCCATTGCATGACTTCTTCACACGTGACCTGATCCGCAGAATTAGAAAGAAGTACTTAAGGGTTTATGCCTGGCTAGTATTGGATTTTGGGTGGGCCTAGGTTGGCCAACTTAGTAGGCTGACTCCATGTTTAGTGGGCTACATTAATGGGTATTTGGGTTTTGGATTTCACGGGCCCAAATTTAGACAACTCCAGGTTCTCATTTTGCCACACGCAAGGGCCTATATTTATGCTTTGTGGGCTTTAATTACTGGTGTATGATCCTTATGCGCTTGGGTTATCAATTCATAACATTTATAAAGGCTTCGAGTTTTGTATATTTTGCAGGTAAGTATTTTCATTAGTTTAAGTGGTTGTTTGGCTAGTTTATTTTTTGCCAACTTATTTTATTATATAGCTTATTTTTGGTACTATTTATAGGTAACATTACACTTTTTGATACTATTCATGGATTCCATAGTACTATTTCAACTAACATTTACTTTTGTTTACAGTACTATCAACAACAAAATTTCAGTTTCAACAAAATAAGCTAATTTCAAATATATCTAAAGGTACATGTAAACAATAAAAAGAACCTCCAACACTAAACCAAATACACCGTTAGCATAAAGAGAGAACAAAGAAAGGGAAAAGCAAGAATACACCAGATACCTGGTAGTTGTTGGTCACTTTGTTCTAGAAAAGCATTAAATCTAACTAACACCTACGATTAAGAAGTCTTTAGTGCCCACCATTTAAGATTACGTCAAGAAGAAAAGGTCAAAGAGGAGGAAAAGCAAGAACATAATATTAAAACTTAAAACTACACAATGCCATTTCAGTCACAATTACCGTTGGTCACTTGGGATATGTTGCAATCCCAAGTCGAAAAGGTCCCACTTGATTAGAACATTTCAGTAACAATTATTTTTTATTGATTGATTTTGGCCAAAGTAAAAAAAGTAACATTAAAACTGCACAATACCATTGAAGAAGTCACATTTGATTGGGTTTTAAAATTGTACGACAAGTAGTACGTAAGAAAATTGGTTCACCTAATTAAATAAAATAAATGTGACAAAGGGTTGAACAATTACCAGTTTTTGCAATAAAACATAGACCGCTTCTCTCACTACTCCCTATAAATAGACATTTCCATATTGTTAAGTTTCCATATCCCTCACCCAACCAAGATTGTATACCATATAAGATAGAGATAGCCTCCTCAAATATGATGAAAGGTGTTTCTTTCTTTGTGACAGTGGCCATTTTGGCCTTGGCATCCTCCTTGGCTTCTGCCTATGACCCTAGTCCTTTGCAAGATTTCTGTGTCGCAATTAACGACGTTAAATCTGGTGGTACGTACAAAACACTCTCATTATTATTAGCAGTGGTAGTATTATCAATCAAGTTATTTCAAATTTATTATAAGTTGTTACATTAATGAAATTATGCCGCCCGAAGGCTTTTTTCCCCCCTACAGGACATGCATGTTACTGTCCATTGTTACAGAAACTGTCTCATTTGTGACTAACAAACTTTTCTTTCTTTGTGCAGTGTTTGTGAATGGAAAATTTTGCAAGGACCCTGCAATGGTCTCAGCGAATGATTTTTTCTTCTCCGGACTTAATATTCCTGGAAACACCGGAAACAAAGTCGGATCAAATGTCACTCTTGTGAATGTTGATAAATTGGCAGGTCTCAACACTCTAGGCATATCTTTGGCTCGCCTTGACTTTGCACCATATGGCCTGAATCCACCTCACACTCACCCTCGCGGCACTGAGCTTTTGGTAGTCATTGAGGNCTATAGCAAAGCAGTCTTTGGATCTGTTCCTCCCATCAATCCTGATGTTCTTATCAAGGCTTTCCAACTAGACAAGAATGTCGTTGAATATCTTCAAAAAGCATTCGCGCCAAACTAGAATTCTAAAAAATCTATGAAATAGTGATGGAGAATCGTTATATAATTTGAATAAAATTTGCTTAGTTTTTCTTACTGTAATGTCATTGAAATAATTCTTATCAAATAAAATGATTTCTTATGATGTCTTTTATGTGTCATAGTGTCATTGCAGGGCAGATCAAATTAGTGTATGACTAAATTTTGATTACACCTTTGGATCCAGGACATTTAAAATTACAAGTACTTATACTATTAAATATAAGCTAAACAAATATCAAGTCAAATTGAGGGCACAATAGCACCTATTCTATGTCAAAAAATAAAAAATAAAATAAAAAATCCTAAAGGTAACGTTGAAGAAAATTTAAAAAAAAAAATTTATGGAGTTATTAAAAGATGCATCATTTTAATTTAGCGTAATGCACTTTTTGTCCCAACATTTTAACTTTTTTCCATTTTGGTCCTACATTTTAATTTTACCACATTTAGTCCTTAAACCAATTAATGCGTGTTATTTTCGTCCTTTTCGTCGGTCAACTGACAGAAATATCTGAGATGGCATCAAAACGTTGACGTAGCAAAATAATAATAAATACCATGTCAGCATTTATGTCAGCATCTAATTTAAAATATATATATATATATATATTAATTTTAACAAAATTAAAAACATAAAAACAAAATTTAAAACATAAAAATACATCAGATTTGAATAAAAATAAACAAGAAGATGAACGCAGATCAGGAACACAAGAACATGAACCCAGATCATAATAACACAAGAATACGAACCCAAAGCATAAGAACACAACCCTAGATAACAAGAACAATACTCAAAGAATTTCTATTCCAAAATTGTATACATTCTTCCAACAAAAAGCAATTGTAAATTAAATAAAAAAATGGGTGTTGTGTTCTTCCACAAAAATCAAAACCTAAACCATCAATAAAAGGTGTTGGAGCAGCAGTGAAGGAGAGTTTTGTGGGGACGATTACAAAGGTGAGATCATCGTGGTCATGGTCCGACCATGGAAACTTTATGGGAGAGAGAGAGTGTGTGTAATGTGATATCTCTATTTCTT
The DNA here is from genome assembly GCF_002906115.3 of Quercus suber. Classification (NCBI taxonomy): domain Eukaryota; kingdom Viridiplantae; phylum Streptophyta; class Magnoliopsida; order Fagales; family Fagaceae; genus Quercus; species Quercus suber. Next base: position 510,334 of record NW_027069964.1, on the reverse strand, counting down.
GAAGATTGAACCAAACAGGGGATAATAACAAAAGGGCTTAAGAGACTTAAAAGGCAAACCCATCACCCACGGCCAACATCACCATGCCGATCCATGCCACAACCCATCACCCACAAGACACCAATCTAGAAACCCAAAAACCCAACTGATCTCCATCGTCAGAAACCCACAAGAACACATTGATCTCCATCGCCTGAAACCCACGACATCCACCACAATCCTTAGCCCCAAATCCACTAAGCAAAACCTCCAAAATCTCACAAAGCCCTTTCTAATCTCACCCAACTCCCTTTATTTGCTTTGCACCGAGGTTAGTCACAATTGAACCGCAACGGACCACAATCGCCACCAATGATAGCAGTGGTTTACGGCTATGGTTTATTCACTTTCTTCTTCTTCTTCTTCTTCTTCTTCTTCTTCTTCTTCTTTTTTTTCTCTCTTGGGTTTGGATTCTGTGAATCAATGGGTATGGTGGATTTTGGTTTGAAATTTTCTTAGATTTTGTTTTTTGTGTTGCTGTGGGTGTAAATTTATGATTTGGGGTTTGGTTCAATATGTCTGATATGGTGTTATAATAATTTCCATAGAAGAAAAGAGCAATGAGATCTGGTTTAGCAAAAAAAAAAAGCAATCGATGGAAAACTCTCCTTTCCACTTTTAGTTTTTAATTCAGTTTTTTTTTTTTAGTTAAAATTTACAAATTAATTTTTTAAATTTATATGCTGATGTGTCATGGGTGATGTGACATTTTTTATAATATTTTAATTCCTCCAGCTGCCACCTCAACTATTTCCATCAGTTGACCAACAGAAAGAATGAAAATAACACGCATTGATTGGATTAGAGACTAAATGTGGTAAAATTAAAATGTAGATACCAAAATAGAAAAAAAAAAACCAAAATGTAGGGACTAAAAGTGCATTTATGCCTTTTGATTTCTCTTATATAACTTTTATGAAGTTATTAATATTTAAACAATTAAATAGTTTAAATTCTGGAAAATCTATGAAATAGTGATGGTGAACCACTATAAAGTTTGAATAAAGTTTAATTAGTTTTTCTTACTGTAATGTCACTGAAATAATTAATATCAAATAAAATGATTCCATTACAACATATTTTATTCTAAAAATAAAGATTACTATTCCTGCATAATCCATATTCAGTGTACCAAACATGCATGTAGTAATTATATGTTCTTGTAGTTTCAAACCTGATTGATTTAAATTCAAGCTTAAACATTCTATAGATTCCGTTTTTTTACCTCAATCTTCTTTGGGGAAGCGATTATGCCATAATTTTGAAATCTTTGACAAATAATTTTAAGATATTTTTTATATCATCTATAGTTTTAGAGCACAAAAATACCATCAATACATACTACAAAAAAAACTTTAAGGTCTATAAAGATTTTATCCATCAATCCTTGAAAAACTTGGGGAGCTATATTAAGTTAAAAGTGTAAAGTCCATATTTTAAAATTGACAACAGTGAACAAATGTAACAGTTTAGAACTTAGTTTGTATAAATAGATTTGCATCGGATTATATTTGATCAAGACAAACCAGGTTCAAAATTGTGGAAGACTTAAGAATGTAGAAAATATACTGCTAGAGGACTGCATTTTGACTGCAGCTCGAGAGGTCAAAATTCATTTATCTTGACTAGTCAAACTGCACATCTCGACCAATCGAGATTTGTGTAGATTTGACAAACAACTTATTTTCTCAACTGTTCGATCTAAGGTGTTGGTGCAACTCATACAATGTAAATACAAACCCTAGACCACATTTTTACATACACAAAAAAAAAAAAATAGCATTTCTAGACACAGATCTTAAATTTTTAGTCCTCATTAAACTAGAGCCTACATGCATACAAAAGATTCGGTGATCAAGTGAAGTTGCTATAACTAGTTGACTACAGTTATTGGCTAAATCTTTGAGTGTGGAGCTTGGAGTCTTGAACTAAGAGGCTCCGTACAACAAATCAAACTAGAATAGTCCATGGATCTCGAAACTATGTTTGGTCACATTGGTAAGTACTAAATGTGGTAACATTAGATTTAGGGTTAAATTTTTTGTATAAATTTCCATTTTTTGTTTTGTAGATTTGTTGCCTTGGAGATTGATGGTTGAATGCCCCCAACTTTGTACTATGAAATGACTTGTTTCGTCAATTTCCTGAGTCATTGTTTAGGTGTCTTATGTGATTCATGTTTGTGTGATGATATTCAATTGAGATCTAAAGTATAATTAATCTAATTGATTACTTCCTCTTTTTCTTTTTTCCTTTTGGAATCTAAAGTATAATTAATCTAATTAATTGCTTGGGTAAGAATTGGTTAATATTGTGAATCATGTGACAGTCGAGGCCAAAAGCCTTAACACAATGGGTTACCAGTATTACATTTGAATGTCCACAAAGTGTTCTAGATGTTTTTAATGGTCCGGACTCCTTAAGTGGTTGTATTTTACAAAATATTGAGTTACAATCAAAGATTATAAAAATCTTGATCCTTTAGTTTGAGACAAGGAACTCTTTTAAGGAATTATGATTGAATAAAGGGGCTAATCAATNCGCCCATCATCCAATCCAAAAACTTTTAAGGAATTCATTTTGTTTTGTTTTTGTTTAATGTTTATTTTAAATTTTCAAAAAATATTTTTCATATCTCATACATAACATTTATTGAATAAAATTTTTGTGCAATTCCTTAAGTACAGTACATTAAATTATTCAATTATATTCAAATACATAACTACATTGACTTTTCTTTTCTTCAACTATACGCTTTAAACCAAACTTTGTTCAATTCCAAATACACTCAAATACACTTTCTTATATATACAAAGGTAAGTGTATCAAAAAATAAATAAATAAATAAATAGAAAAGTCAGAGGTTGCACCTTTCACAATACCCTAAAAGAGATTTCTTTCTAACCAAACTAACGAACAAAAGGTTCACAGGATGAGCAATGTTACAGACACAAATATTTTACAATAGTTAAGTTGGCAAATTTAATTTAATGATTTTTATCTAGACTAATTACTGACATTATTTTTTTTACCTACCTCTAACAATTTGCCTCATTAATCAAGTGTGAAAAATTTTGTCAAATTTTTGCGTGTTTATACAATGTCTCTTCACGAAACTATTACTCTCACAAATTTTCCAAACTCATCTGGAAGTTTCTTAAGTGAACCAAAGAAAATGCCGGATGACACTTTCACCCTGCAATCCACCCCTTCTAATTTTTCCCTTCTGGTGACTTCTTCGCACGAGGGACGTGGCTTGATCCACAACGGACCATTGGCTGACTACTATTTGATTTTTGGTGGGCCTAGCTTGGTCAAATTCTTGGGCTATAAAACTGGGTATTTGGGTTGGATTTCGTGGGCCCAAATTTAGACAACTCCAGGTGCTAATTTTGCCACCCGCATTGGGCTATGTTTATGGGTTGTGGACTTAAATTACTGGTGGCCGATCTTCTGCACTTGGGCTATACTATTTGGTACAGAAGTTTATTCGTTAGTTTAACGGTTTGTTTGACAAGAATTAAAAAACCAATTTATTTTATTATTTAACTTATTTTTGTTACTATTTATAGACTTCATTATACTTTTTTATACTATTCATGGGTCTTATTATACTATTTCAACTAACTTTTACTTTTATCTACAATACTTTCCACAACAAATTTTCAGTTTCAGCAAAATAAATGAATCTCAAACAAACCCTAAATGTACATCAACAAACTTCATCTGTAAACAGTTAAAAAAAACTCTTCAACTCTTAACCAAATACCTTCATGTGTAAACACCATAAATTTTTTTTTTTTTTTTTTAGTACAAATACTGAAGAGAGAACAAAGAAAGGGAAAAGCTAGAATAAACCAGATACCTGGTAGTTGTTGGTCACTTGGTTGGTCCTAGAAAACGATTAAATCTAACCAACACTTAAGATTAACAAGTCTTTAGTACCCATCAATTAAGATTAGGTCAAGAATATATGTTACAAAGAAGGGGAAAAGCAAGGACATAACATAAAAACTACACAATGCCATTTCAGTAACAATTATTGTTGATCACTTGGATTATTGTTGCAATCTCAAGTTGAAGAGGTCCCACTTGATTGGAACATTTCAGTAACAATTATTGTTTTATTGGATTGATTTTGGCCAAAGTATATGTAACATTAAGACTGCACTATGCCATTGAAGAGGTTCCCACTCGATTGATTGGGTTTTAAAACTGTATGACAAGTAGTGGTTAAAGAAAATCTGTGGCTATTTTGCTTGGCATCCTCCTTGGCTTCTGCCTATGACCCTAGTCCTTTGCAAGACTTCTGTGTCGCAATTAACGACTTCAAATCTGGTGGTATGTATAAAAGACACTCTCATTCTATTAGCAGTAGTAGTATTATCAATCAAGTTCTTTTGAATTTACTATAAATTCTCACATTAATGAAATTATGCCTACGGTTTTTCCCCCTACCCGACATGTAACTCTACATTGTTACAAAAATGTCTTATTGTACAATAACAAACTTTTATTTGTGCAGTATTTGTGAATGAAATTTTTGCAAGGACCCAGCACAAGTCATAGCGAATGACTTTTTCTTCTCTGGACTCAATATTCCCGGAAATACAAAGAAAAAAACGGATTAAATATCACTCTTGTGAACGTCGATAACTTAGCAGGTCTCAACACTCTAGGCATATCTTTGGCTCGCATAGACTACGCACCTTATGCCGTGAATTCTCCTCACACTCACCCTCGCGGCACTGAGCTTTTGGTAGTCATTGAGGGTACTCTTTTAGCTGGTTTTGTCACATCCGACCCAAACAAACTTTTCACCAAAGTTCTAAATAAGGGAGATGTCTTTATATTCCCAATTGGTCTCATTCACTTCCAAATCAACATAGGGGAGACTGCTGCTCTTGCCTTTGCTAGTTTCAACAGCCAAAATCCTGGGTTGATCACCATAGCGAACGCGGTCTTTGGATCTAATCCTCCCATCAATCCTAATGTGCTCATCAAGGCCTTCCAACTAGACAAGGGTGTAGTTGAATATCTTCAAAAGGCATTTGCGCCAAATTAGAATTCTGGAAAATACATGTAATAAGGATAGTGAACCACTATGTGGTTTGAATAAAGTTTGTTTGGTTTTCCTCAATGTAATGTCATTTAAATAATAATTATCAAATAAAATGGTTTCTTGTGATGGCTTTTAAGTATCATGGTGTCATTTGCAAGGCAAAATTAGTGCATGACTAAATCTTGATTACACCTTGGATCCATGATGTTTGAAACCACAAGTATCTGTACTATTATATATAAACTGAACAATATTGTATTAAGCATAGAAACAATTTTTACTTTCATTTTTAAAAATGGTAAGCCAAGTTGAGGGCTCAGTGGCCCTTTTTTTTTGTCCAAAAACCACTCCTAAAAGTATCGATGAAGTTCCTTTTTGGTTACAATATGGAAGAGGGGTTTGAATCTTTGATGTCTCTGTTGAAAATACTAGGATGTGCAAGTTGAGATACCAGGTCCTCAGCGTTGAAAAAATATTTTTGAGTACTCTTGAAATAGTATGAGTACTGACATTTGTGGTGTATTCATACTAAGGAATTATGGAAAATACTTATACACGGCAAAGAAACGTTATACTTATGCAGTTAAATAGAATTATTTTTTCTGCCTTATTTTTGATGTAGAAAATAATGGAAAATAAATATAAAACTCTTTGTGGTGGTCTACCGCTGCATGAGTACAGTGATGTTAACGGATAAGGCTTTTCATATTGTGCATGATGGCTACCAAAATAATTGCTAATAAATTCAATTTTCATTGAGTTTTCATATCAATTAATGATTGTTGATGTAAGAGGTACACTTGAGTTATATCTAATATTAACTTACATGTTAAGATAGTGGTGGAATTAGGATTTTGGTTCGGGGCAAGATTAAGATAAAATATATAAGATAAGAGATGGGTTCAAGTTACACCTAGTGTAACTTCACAAGAGTTACACCTTTTGTGAACCATTAATTATTGTTAAATCTAAGGGTTAAAAAACACTCATAGTTTTGTATTTATTATTCCCTAGAAATTAGTAATTAAGTCATTAATTCTTCTTATTAAAAATAGAAAAATAAAAAACAGCATTAACTCTCTGCTTTCCATCATCTTCATCTTCTCTCCCTCTCTCACATGGTCTTGTGTTCTATCTTGTGGGTGTCAATTGTGGGCTTGAAGACAAGAGAGGCAATAACAATTGAAGTTTTGTTCAGCTGTTAAGTTTGCAATTTAAAAAATGATTTTGGATTGTTTAGCTTTGTTCCTGTTTTGCTTAAATAATTCTCATTCCAAATTAAAATTATTCCAAAGTTCATGAATGGTGTCGTTAAGTACTTGGTAAAGGACAAAAAGCTAGAATTTTCGTAAAATGAACTTCAATCCTTATACGATTCAAGTTAGTCGTGGTTGCACAGGATTTCTTTTGATTAAGGAATAAGAAATCAAACATGGCTTTCAACCTTTTAACAGCACACACACACACACACACATATATATATATATATTCATACTCTTAAAGAAGTTTACTTTGATCATTACTATCAAAATTATGAAGCATGCTGTTTTTCTTTTTTTTTGAGAGAAAAAGACCATGTGAGAGAGGGAGAGGAGATGATGATGATGGAGAGCAAAGAGTTAATGCTATTTTTAATTTTTCTATTTTTAATAAGAAGAATTAATGACTTAGTTACTAATTTCTAGGGAACAATAAATACATGACTATGAATGTTTTTCTCACCCTTAGATCTAATACAAATCAATGGTCCAAAAAAGGTGTAATTCTTGTGAAGTTACACTAGGTGTAACTTGAACCCATCTCATAAGATAAAGTTAATATAAAAAATTAATGAGATAGGTTCAAGTTACACCTGGTGTAACTCTTACAAAGTTACACATTTTTTACACCATAGATTTCTAAAAGATCTAACGGTTGAAAAGAACATCATTAAATGTTATTACTTTTTACCTTATTAATAGTATTACCTAATTAATACTAACATTCTCTCTCTCTTCTTATTTATTATTGCTTTCAAAATATCTTTCTTTTTTTTTTTTTGGAAACGCTTTCAAAATATCAATTTAATTTAGAATAATACATTAATACTATACATGCATTGAAAATCATTGTTTTTTTTAATTTAACAGACCAAATAAGCTAAAAAAAATACACAAAGGACAAGATAAGCCCACGTCAGATTCCTTAGCCGACAAATTTTTTTCATATAAATTAGAATAATACTTTTTTTTTTTTGCTCAATAAAATAAAACTACTCTTGATTAATTAATTAAATAACTCTGTTAGGTGGCACTTTCATCACCATTACCATAACAATTTACTTTATATGGAGGAACAAAGCATAAGCAGCGATAATAACTCTTCCCTTGTCCACACTTCGTGATTTCTGTGACATTTTTTTTTATGGGATGATTTCTGTGACATTGCATTTTCAAATCCAATTATTCAAACATAATTTTGGAAAATTATTTTCTCTGCTCATGCTTTGTTCCTCCATATAAAGTAAATTGTTATGGTAATGGTGATGAAAGTGCCATCTAACAGGGTTATTAAATAATTAATTAACAGTAGTTTTATTTTATTGAGCAAAAAAAAAAGTATTCTTCTAATTTATATGAAAAAATTTTGTTGGCTAAGGGATCTGAATGTGGCCTATCTTGTCCTTTGTGTATTTTGTTAGCTTACTGGGCTTAAATTAAAGCATGCAATGATTTGCAATGGATGTATAGTATTATTCTAAATTAAATTGATATTTTGAAAGCAATAATAAATAAGGAGAGAGAGGGAGAATGTTAGTATTAATTAGGTAACACTATTAATAAGGTAAAAAATAATAACATTTAATGATGTTCTTTTCAACATTTAGACTTCTTAGAAATCTATGGTGTAAAAAAGGTGTAACTTTACAAGAGTTACACCAGGTGTAACTTAAACTATCTCAAAATTAATATATAAAAAGTTAATTTATTAAACTAAATACTTGATTAACATAGAAAATATAATGTAGATATAAGTTCTAATTTGATTTATTCGTTCTTGGTTCAATTTTTTTTTCAAGCTTAATGTGCTAGTATGATCATCGTTATATATTTCAACAGGGCTGGCTCAATACATTGTGGGGCCTAAGGCGAAAATGTTTTGTGGGCCTTTCTCATACTATAATATTAAATTAATAAATTTTTTATTTAACTTTTTATATCAATTTTTATTTAAATATATTTTTTCTGCTTTTTAAGATACAAAGTTATTGAAAAAAATTTTGTATTCAAGTTTCCTTAACATTTTCTTCAATATAACTAATCAACTTTTTTTTTTTTGTGGCATAACTGATTATTTATACTTTTTTTTTCGCAAAATTAATTTTTTTTTGTTAACAACTAGAATATTATAATTAAAAACCCAAAAAAATATATATGCATATATACATAGAAACAAAGAAGAAATTGAATGTAAAATTTGTTAAAAAAAATTTTGTGACTAAAATAATAATAAAATTAAAAAAAAAAAAAAAAACCCTAAGAGATAAGTATGTAGGGATGAGTGGTTGGAGATTACTATGCTACCACATGTCCCAAGGACCCTAGCCCAACCCAATTTGACGCGTCTATGCTTTGTCAGAAGGTTAAAGTTTCACAGTGTAGCAAAAGTATCAAACAATCAAGTAAACATTCTGAGAAAATAAAACAAAGTAGCAAGAATCAAACAACGACATAAGTAAGCAAGAATAAGACATTTCAGAGAAGTGCAAAAACCTCAAGGAGGGCAACGCTCAACAGAGAGGAGGGTCATATGCGCTGCTAAGAAAGTATGAAAAAGTCACTCTCCAACAATTCATTAAAAATATTTGAGGTTTGAGGTTTGAGATTGATTTTGATTTTGATTTTTTTGTCTTTTGATTTCTGTTTTGCACAGTCAATGTTTTTTTTTTTTTTTTTTTGGTGGTTTTTTTTTATAAAAATTAATAATACTTTCAATTTATTGGTTAATATTTGGGGCTTAATTCATACTCTCAATGGTAAAGAAATATCTCTATTACTTAAATTTGATTTTTTTCTTTTACTTTTATTGGTTAATATTTTAGGCCTAATTAATCTCACAATGACAAAGAGATATTTGTATTGCTTAAATTTGGGGGCCTTAGGAATTTAGGGGGCCTTAGGCGGTTGCCTCAATTGCTTCATGCATTGAGCCGGCCTGTATTTCAAACGAGTAATATTATGTATATATATATTATATATATAATTTGCTTACATTACTTTTACTTTCAACATATATTATACTGTGCTTCCGTCTCTTCCCCTTCAGCTGTGCATTCCCTTCCCCCTTTATGGTATCGAAGCCATTCTTTTCTGGCCGGTGATAGTGTTGTTGTGTCTTTGTATCTTGTTTGTGCTTACAGAACCTTTGGTGCTCCATTGTTGTGTCCCCTTCTTACCGTCGTTGGTGCCACCCTAGACGTAAAGTGAATTCCCATAACCTGACTGTAAGGCCCGTTTGAGCTAATAGAGGGCGTGTAGGGCATGTGTGTGGTATAGGGTTGCTTAGGGTATGTGTTACAAAATGCAACATTTGTGAGAAAAACATGATAATTGAGTGTTGAACCTAAGAAGATCACACTGTTGAAGATAATGAACTTCCTGATTTTCGGAAATGGAACATTCCCAAAGTTGATACTAAAACTATTTACAAAACTAGTTTGGTTGAAACCACTTTCTATCCCATTTACAAAGTGAGAACTATTGAACAAATATTTTCTATTTCAAAAGCTCATGAAAAATGTTGCTTGTTTTCTAAAAGAAATATAAATGATTTCATTGCAAAAAAATTCAATTATTTGCATATTGGTATGGTTCAAGTTGCTATTAAACCACTCACCCGAAAGGGTATTAATGCTTCTATTCTTAAGTATTTAGGAGATGCTAGATTTAAGCACTTTAAAGATAGCATTCTTGGTATGATTACTGCTTCTTTGTATGATGGTCCTATTTATTTCAACTATTATCCTGATCTAACCCTTGCTTTGGATGATCCTAATATTTTTAAAGCTTTGACTTTGAATATTACTTCATCAAGTTATATCATGAACGAAGATAGTAAACCTTTTGCTTTGATTTACCGCATTTGAACTGTTTTAGACCCCTTAAAACAACCAGATTAACCTAGTTAATTAACCAAGTGATTAACTTAGTCAATTTAAGTAATTCTAAGTTATCACAAATATACAATCATATCAAAAGTATAAAGCAGTGGAAATATAAAAGATACAATGATATAATCACCCAGGAAACCACACAGTAAAAATCTGGGGAGGATTTGACCTAGCTATTCTCAAGGTAAACCTGAATCCACTATGCGAAAGAATCGAAGTTCATACAAAATGACTTACAAGCTCCCCGCTTGACTTCTTAATGCTACCCACCAATAGAACTTACTGACATGACCACATGCAAGCTCTGAATCCACGGACTCCTTCTTTCTTGGATTCTCCAATCAGTTACAAGCACCCACGCTTGATAATCTTTAAGCTTCAATGGTAGCAACCAAGTTGATCATCAAGATATTGAAGTAATCTCTACCTTGAAAACCCTAAACTTTGTGCAAAGGAAAGTTCCTCTAGATCTCACAAGAGATTTACACAAAACAGCAAAGTATGAGCAACAACTCAACTGGAGCAACTCTGAAAATGTGGCTAGGGTTTTTCTTTATATACCTAGGGTAAAAACAGAAAACCAAAAACGTTTAATGAGTTAGGGCTGACCTGGAAAATTCTGCAGAAAAACATTCTGCCCGAGATTCGATCGATCAAGTCTTTCTTTCAATCGATCAAGCCAGGTCAAAATGCACCAATGCATCTGCAGCCTCTCGATTCCAACTTTATGTGAAAGACCCAACTTTGAGCAAGCCTAAACAAGATTAAACAACCTGTTTTGATCATGATTTGTCAACAATACAAATTAGAGTTCTAAATACATAAAATCCTAAATCTTTAGAACCTAACAGCATTTATTACAGATTGTTGGGTACTTAGTTAAATCCTGGTGTTATAAATAATAGAGAACCTTCTAGTAAAACTATGTTAATTCAATGTTCAACTCCTGATGCTAAAATTCAAGTTCCAAAAATGATTCAATGGCAAAATGTCAAGCTTCCCATTGAATGGTTGTTGGAAAAAGAGTCCCCCGTTGCTAAACCTGTTTTTGATGAGCTAGGTCTCAAAAATATTCCACAATATCTTGATGGTACTGTTAAAATAAGTTTTCAAAACATTCAACCCTTAAGGATCAACGAAGGAAGACATTCCTTTGCTGGATCTGAAAGTATTTCAAAACAAGATCAAGATCTTAATGAATTTTTGCAAAAGAATTTTGAAAAATCCACTGATTTAAAATTAAAAGGTGTTTCAAGTGATAAATCTCAAATCAGCTCTATTTCTATTCTACTAAACCTGAACCTTCCTCTCCATATGGCAAAACTGCTAATGAAGAAGAAGAAGATACTGGATCTATTTGTCCATCTGATTCTGATTTTCCCCCTATTGAAAATCCTATTAACCAATTAAGAGTTTTGACTGTTTTAGATGAAAACTTTGAAATTGATATGGTTTCATTATACAATGAATTTATGCTTTCAAAAAACATACCTAAAAGGAAATATTTCCAAAATAATTTTGCTCAGTCTGAAAAAAACCGCGTTAAAAGAAAATGGAAGGAAAAGATGCATCAATTGAAAAACCATATTTTGTTTTTTTATTTTCTTGAAAATTATTATGTTTCAAAAAAAGAAGTTTCAAAAAATCATTTGAATGTAATAAAGAAATCAAATTTTATTACAGGTGACAAAACCATTGTTAGGTCTATTCATCCACCTCTTGAGACTATTTTGATAACTACTGGCAACACTGATGTTAAAGCTTCTCCTTTCAAAATTGCTAATGATCAAACTCCTATTGTTAGTCTTATTGTACAAAACAATTTTACTAACGAATCTTTGCATGTTATTGGTCAGCAATTTGACCATATTGAAGAAAAAATTGTTGAAAAAATTGTTTCTATTGAAAAATTTGCTTTTATTCAAAAACCTGCTTCTGTCAAAACTAAAAAGCCTTTGATTAATTTACCCAGCCATGATAACAAATTTAAGTTTAAAACTTCTAAATTTAAGTTTAAAACTTCTCAATCTAAAACTCTTGAAATTGTTGAAAAAATGCTTGCTAATTTAAAAGTTAAAACTGAAGGTACTTCTACAAGTACTCCTATTGCTCAAACTATTTCAAGAAATGAAAGAGAAATTGTTTCTGATGAAAATACAGATTCTGATACTGTTTCTTCTGTTTCTTCTAAAAGGTTTTTTTTGAAGATGATTTACCAGAAATTAAAAGATTTGTTGGAAATTCCAAACCCACGTTTCTTACAAAAAATTGGTATTCAAAACCTACTCCACTTGATATGCAGTTTGAAGAAAGACCTTTCTAAACTCAGTTTTCTGTTTCTGCTGAAAAAATTTATGAATGGAATATTGATGGTTTTTCTGAACAAGAAATTATTAATAAAATGGGACATATGTCTATGGTTGGTATTGCTTACCAAAATAATCATGATTTTGACCAACCTAAAATTGTTGATTTACTTGCTATTGGTTTTTCTGGTACTCTTCATGGATGGTGGGATTCATATCTCACAGAAGAATCTAGAGATTCTATTAAACATGTTGTTAAAAAGAATAATAAAGGTTTGCCTATTTTTGATGAACATTGTTAATGGTCATTTTTGTAAAATAGGCCCAACTCAGCAAAGCAGGCAGATAGAAGTGGCAAGCATAGAATAAAACCATTAGACCTAAGTGGCAAGAATAATGGATCACAGGCCCATAACATGAACAAATGGGTCTTGAGGAAGCAAATGGGCCCAAAGGGCCCAGAAAGAGAGAAATGACACCCATGAGCAGTATATGGTATGGAAAAGTGAGAATGGGCCGCGGCAGGCCCAAGGCAATGTAAACAAAGAAAGTAGGGGTTGATGGGAAGCCCATGAACCCTAAAGATGAGAATGAAGAAATTGGGCCGGGGAAGCCCAATCAAGTTAGTAAAGGCCCATGAGAATGCAGAGTTAGTAAATGGGCCGAGGAAGTCCAAAGGAAGTAAATGAGCCGCAGGCCCAAAGGACAAAGAAAGGGACACTAAAGCCCATAAGTAAGAACACCAGTGGCCATATTAAGCCACTGGGGGAAAGAATGGAACGGCAAGCCTCAAAAGAGGCCCAGTAGGAGCAAATCACCGCGGCAGGAAATGCCAAGTAATGTGGCAGGAAGCTAAGGTAATTAAGAAGTGGGCTGAAAGAAATAACAAGCCCAGTACCACGTAAAGTCCAGCCCCTAGAGGGAACAGTGAATTATGCAAATGGCCCACGTAAAAGAACAGAGATGCGCGACAGACTGTGTAAACAAAGCTCCAGGTCACGGCAAACGCATGAGCAAAGACATATTTTGAACATACATAACAGGAAGGCACGCGCAAGACCCAGGCACCATCAACCTGTACCTAGCCAATATGGGACGTGGTGGGGCCATGGGTCAGAGGTAAGAGGTAAAAGGGGCTGTGGTTTGGTGGTGGGGAAAGGGGAAAAGATCTATTTCGCGATTCCTGCCCAAGCTCTTTTGGGAGGTACGTCCTGCTGGGATGACAGACCGCCCAAAAGAGGCAACATTGAGGGAGGAACCGTTGGGTGCATGCCAAAGAGAGAGAGAGAAAGCATTTACGCTGTGGCAGGAGAAGATGCCACGGTGGACTAACAAACAACACAAACCTGCCTTTGTCTAGCGATGGTGAGTGGTACACAAACAAGCCTCTGGGTGGTCGGCAAGTACTCCTAGACCAGACAAAGGCAGTTAAGAGGGTAAAGTGGTAAAATCAGGTCACGGCAGGCCCTATAAAAGGACCCTTGCCATGCCTTATAAAGGGGATCGAAAAACAGAGGTATTATGAAGTAAAAGAAAAAACAATAGAAAAAGAAAGGAAAGAAGAAAAGATTAGAGAGAAAACGAAAAACAAAGAAAAGAAGCATAATGGGCATGCACCAGTAAGTCGATTCCCTTCTCTCCCCTTAAAATCCCACTCTCTGGAAGACGATTAGGCAATAGTAATTTTTTTGGGCACTAATCATTTAGGTCCGATTTCCTCAAAGTCATTAATCCCCGCGGCAAGATATCTTCCTGGGAGATTAGTTTCATTGAGAGGAAGCGTTCTTCCTCTTTGGTCTTTGCCATTACAAACCCAAACTTAACTTGATATCACTTCTTTGATTAATTCATGTTGTCATTTAATCTTTCAATCCTTTTGTAAAGCTATTATTATTACTGTAATTATCTTAAAAATAGAGATTATTTGGTTATTTTCCATCAAGGAAAGAACACTATATCCGATCTTCTTTTGTTATTATATCTGCCTGTCGTGACCTATTAAAAAACAACTCTACCTGCCGTAAGTACTCTCCTGGCAGACGAGGCCAGTTTTGTGCACAAGCCTGCCCAAAGTGAGTTACAGTTGGGCCGGTCTCAACTCTCCTACTCAGAATATCCGGGCCCATTACCGCAGGTGGCAGCCCAGCCTAAAGCATAATACAAAAAAGGCCCCTACAAACGAATTGGTCAAGGTATTCTTGATGGTGTTAATACCTTGATTTATACTATTATCAAACATTTTGTTGGTACTCCATCTAATGTTTCATCTTGAACTTCTAATTTGTTAAATAATCTGAGATGTCCTACTATGTCTGATTACAGATGGTATCAAGATGTTTTTCTTTCCAGAGTAATGCATCGAAAAGATTGTTACAAGCTATATTGGAAAGAAAATTTTATTGACGGTTTGCCTCCTATCTTTGCTCATAAGGTAAATCAAGAATTAATTAGAAAAATGATTCCATTGATTATGATAATTTAACTTGTGGTAATATTTTAAGCACTATTAAAAAACTTGATATTAATATGTGCAATGATGAAAAACCGTTAAAACACCAATTAAAAAATAAAAGAATAGCTAAATATGAAATGGGTAATTTCTGTGAACAATATGGTTTGCCCCCAATTGCTACTTCTCAGTAAAACGGTAAAAAACATGATAAAAGTCACAAAAATTATAGTCATAAAAAATACAGAACTAATTTTAATGATTTTTATGCTATGTTAACCAAAGATCAGGAAAAAGAAAATGTTTCAACTCTCAAAAACCTAGTCACTTTAGTAAAGATTGTAAACAAAAACCTGGTAAGTTAAAAAATAATTTTAACATGTTAAATATTGATGATAATGATCAAGAAGAATTATTCAGAATCCTTGAATCAAACAATTCGTCTGATTCTTTGGAAGATGATTTTTCTTCTTCAACTGATTCTTACTATCATTCTGTGGATGATTTTTCTAATTCTCCTAATATTAAAATTGGTTGTAGAGATTCATGTTGCAATGTTATTAAATCTGTTAATACTCTCACTAAAGGTGAAGAAAATGAAAGTTTGTTGGTTAAATTGATAGGTCAAAATTGAAAACGCTGCACTACAAAAAGAATATTTGGATCAGTTCAAGAAAAACTTGTTAAAAGATGAAATTAGTAAAAAGCCTAAATCAACAATAAGTTTTGAAGAAAATTTGGAAGGATTTAATAAAAAGAAATCTAAAGATTTAACTGTTAATGATCTTCAACATGAAATTAATACTGTAAAACAAGAGATAACTGAATTAAAACATGAATTTAAAAATATTAAAAGTGATAATCATAATCTTAAACAAGAATTGTTAATGTTAAAAATTGATCAAAATATTTATCAAAATAAGTTTGATAATGAACAAGATGAGCTCAAAGATGGAGATGAATCCTGTCAACAAGCTCTTTTTTCTGATAAAGGTAATATTGATGATTCTTAACTTGCTCTTGTTAATAACATACTTCCTCCAAAATGGTTCATAAAAGTTAAAATTGTTGTTTCCCATGATTATCATTTCACTGTTACTGCTATAATTAATTCTAGTGCGAATAAGAATTGTATCCAGAAAGGATGGATTCCTTCAAAATATTTTGAAAAATCAACTGAAAGATTGGTTTCTACTAATGGTTCTCAAATGAAGATTAAATATGAACTAAATAATGCTCATATTTGCCATGATAATATATGTTTCAAAATTCATTCTGTTCTTGTCAAAAATATGACTGATAAAGTGATTCTTAGTTTGCCATTTATAAATACTTTGTATCCCTTTCTTGTTGAGCATGATGAAATTACTACTAATCCTTTTGGATAGAAAAGTAAAATTCAAATTTGCTTCAAACCTTGAAATTGATATTAATGATGCTTTAGATCTGTCTTATGATTTTCCTATTAATATATCTGTTCATGAACCACGGATGAGTTTGTGTCAATATTTCACAGACAATTTTCAAGGTAATGCTAGTAGTGCCAAATTGACAACTATTACCAATCACCCTAATATTCTCAATGATTCTTTGCAGGAATCAGGCAATGATACGTGGATAAATACCACTAATAAGTGGGATAATAATAATATTTAGATTTATACCACTAGTAAGTGGATTATTATGGCTCCCTCAACAAAGAGGAAAAACAAGAGAAAAGCTCCTGCACAAGACTATTCTCAAAACAAAAGGTTCCCAGTGGGACAACCTTTTAAAATGCTTGAGGCGCATCTTCTGGGGTAAAACCTAGTGGATCAACATCCCTTCAGGAATTTGTCCCAGCAACGATGACATATTCCAGTGGTGATATGATGATTGCTTTACAAGAACTCTTATCTAGACCCTTACAATTTCATAATGGAATCTATCGTGAATTACCAGATTCCATAAAATTTATTCTTGATAATCTCTATGATGCCTTTACTAGAAACCACCATTCCCAGTTTGAAACAACCCTCCAAGCTCTCGAAATTTACCTTGTTAACCTTACTACTCAAAATGAGGCTTATATGAGCTACAATGCCAACCTTATTTCCAAAAACAACCCTATTTCAGAAAATGACCTTGATTCAGAAAATGACCTTGTTACAAAAAATAATCTTGTTTCAGAAAATGAGGCTCTTAGGATTCGTCTTGAAGCTTACATTAGTCAACTCTTTGGCAAAGAGGATATCTGTTCAAAGGATAAAATGACTATCATGGGCACTGATTATGCTAAATTGAGCCTTAAGACCCAATCTATGATAAGAAGTGCTTTTTCCAACTTGCCATCAGACATACAATCCTGTATTCTGAGAAGCAAGGTTATGTTTAGGTCTTTCAAAATATGGTTCAAATGTTTCAAGAAACTTGTTACAACCACTATTCCCGATCCTAATGAACTAGATGAAGGTGATAATGTGTTTATCCAGTTGGACTGGGAAGAACACTTTGGGATTACTCTCAGATTGTATGAAAAGAAACACTCATTTCCTGGTCTTTTAATTAATTATGATGATGGTTCATTTGTTGCTGATGATTCAGAAGATGATGATGATAGGGATCCTAACTGGCTTTCCCAAATGTTTGAATATGGCTTTATCAGGTTCTTAAAGTTAACAAGCCATCATCAAGCCAGCTGGCTTCCATAAATTATTCAGGATGCTATTAAAAGATTTACGAGTCCTTTTGTTTCCATCAAATGTTGGAGCACATTGCCAAAGTGGGAAAGAGATAATTGGATGAATGTCCAACCTTCAAAGCATCTCATTCTCATCAATGGTCATACTTACCAAGGACAATGGTTTGAAGGAAATTCTTACTTGTCCTTTAAAAATCCTTATGCTCTTGCTGAATGTTGGAGAAATTATTTTAATAATCAAATTATTGAGGTTGCTCAAAATCTATGGAAGGATTATCATTTCATAGGAAGCACTAATAGAATTTCTATCTTTGGTCCTAGGTCATGTGCTGATGCCATTGCTTACTTATCGATAACTAATCATTGTAATCTAAAAAGCCTTCTCATCCCAGGGAGAAGACTAGTGTTCGAGCCTATTTTATATTGTGGATTCTATAATCAATATGCTATTTATCATAACCATCCATGTGATTCTCCATAAGGTCCTTTTGATCCTTTTGATGGTTATCCATCCGATGCTCCTTCCATTGACTAATAGTTAGTGTCCTCGGGTTACTGCGGCTATTACACTACTGTTCTAAGATTCTTTTCACTCTGATAAAGTTATTCTCCCATGCTACTATCACAATTAGAAACTGTTCGGTCAAGATATTCCTAATTTTGCAGTTGACTGAAGATTAATATTCAAGTGCGCTTGCTATGTAGTCCCTGTGTAATCGCATGTGTATGACAAGCCCATGCGTCAACTGTGAAGTTCCATGTGTACCATTTTCCCTGGCATGTCCTTTAAACTCATAATGGAGTTTTTGAATAGATGAAGGGAATCCCACATAAGTTTTTTCATGTTATTTTGTCGTATTCTGGTCTTGCCATGCTCCTTTCGACAAAGTCTGCTCCCTAATATCCCCACAATGTTCTTGGACAAGTTTCCCCACATTTGGAGATTCTTTATGTACATTTTTGGACTAAAGTTTCAAGTATTCCAAGGCTATTTTCTGCATGATTTGGACAAGCAAAGGACAAGCTTCATCTACGGAAGTTTGGCAAACAATAATGAAAATTTCACTATTCATTGTACTATTCACTATTCCCCGATTACTGTTCACTTTTTAGTGTTCATGACATTGTTCACTCCGAAATTTTTCCTATTTAAGGGGGGTTGTCCCTCAAGTTTCATTCAGAATTTTCTTTAGAATTTCCTCCTTAGAACTCCCTTCTTTTAGAGTGCCTTCTTTGGGAGAAAGTTCACTTGTTTCTACTACTACTACTACCTTGTTCCTACTATCCCTACAAACCTTGTAACTATGACTAGTTCAAGTTTTGTAACTGTTAACCTGTTCTGAGATCTTGTATTTACTACTACTACTGTAAGTGTTTTGCTTTACTTTCAATAAGAAGTATTTTCAGTTTTATGTTCATTATACTACTTGTTGCTACTGCCACCTTAGACGGATTACCGCCATACCAGACGGTTTTAAGTTGCTTTCATTTACTTTAAATTATTTTGATATATATACTGCTTGGCTAGTTCTACCGCCTTACTATTGTTGATCTATATTATTTGATTATATTACTTTTACTTTCAACATATATTATACTGTGCTTCCATCTCTTCCCCTTCAGCTGTGCGTCCCCTACCCCCTTTATGGTGTGTATATATATATATCTAATGTTTTTTTGTAAAATCTTGTAGACACCTCATTTTTGCATTCACATTTAATGTCATTGATTGGACAAATGGTAATTTCATGCCTCATAGTAAAACTATAATTTTGGCCATTTTAGTTCCAATTTCTCCACATATGATAAATCTTAATGTCATAACGATCAAAACAACAGGCCACAGTCCTCAATCGGATTATTAGATTAAAAGATATCATCAAATCAAGTTTTAATGGTTAATATAGGGTCCGTTTGGATTGAATTTATTGTCGCTAAAACTGAAAACTGAAAACGCTATAATAAAATAATTTTTAAATGCATGAATATTATCGTGGGACCCATTTTTAATATTTTTTAGTGCGTGAATAGTGCTGTGAACAGTGATGAACAGTGCGTGAACAGTATTTTTTGTCCCCTGCTCAGTTAACCCATATGATGTTATTGTTCATGCGCAAGAAAAAAAAAGAAAAAAAAGAAAAGAAAAGGGAAATCATGAAATGCAGACACAAGATTCAGTTGAATCCAAACGCTCACATATGTTTATGTAGTTGAGCCTGATCATGTGTGAATATGAACTATTTATTATGATTGGTCCCATGTGGATTTAATTTAAAATAAATCATAGTTATTCCTATTGGTCAAGACTAAAAATAATGATGGAATTTTTTGGTGAAATTACACTTTTTTAAGGGGGTTGATTCAAAGATAATCCAGGCATATTAATTCTGAAATAGTGTAGATACGTTAAATGTAAAGAATTGTATAAATTCTATGGAAATATTGTGTACATTAGATGTACAAATTGTCTAGAATCATAGATAAAATTAAGTATGTTGGATATATTAAATGTATATAATTTTGTAAATTCAACAAACAATTGTGTGAATTAAATGTATAGGGGAGTTAATTTGGGGCTATGAATGATAATTGTGGTGAAAAACACATTTCAAAGAAATGATTATTGCTTACTCTTTTGTGAATATCTCTCTCACCATTGTGAAATTTTTTGTGAGGTTTTATTCAATGTAAAGTAGACTTGGAGTTTTAATTTGAGAACAAGAATAAAGCATTGTTGATAAGAAACATGTGGGATATGATTTTTTTTATGTCCCCTAATTTGAAGATCCAAAGAGAAGGCTTTACTCACCTTCATAAGCTCCACGCTTTCCCATTGCATGATTTCTACACACGTGGCTTGATCCACAGAATAAGAAAGAAGTACTTAAGGGTTTATGGCTGGCTAGTATTGGATTTTTGGTGGGCCTAGGTTGGCCAACTTAGTTCGTAGACTCCATGTTTAGTGGGCTATATTAATGGGTATTTGGGTTTTGGATTTCACGGGCCTAAATTTAGACAACTCCAGGTGCTAATTTTGCCACACGCAAGGGCCTATATTTATGGCTTGTGGGCTTTAATTACTGGTGTATGATGCTTATGCGCTTGGGCTATCAATTCTTAACATTTATAAAGGCTTTGACTTTTGTATATTTGGCAGTCAAGTATTTTCATTAGTTTAAGAGTCTATTTAAATACTGCTTATTGCTAAAAATTAAAAATTGAAAATTGAAAATACTGTAACAAAATAATTTTTAAATATGTGAATAGTGCTGTATAACCCAATTTTAATAAAAATTTTGCTGAAAAAAATACTTGTGGGTCACATGAACAATGCACGGGACCCACTCATTCAGACACAAATGCAGCTAAATACTACTTTCAGCAACATCCAAACAGAGGCTAAATGTTTGTCTGGCTAGCTTATTTTTTGTCAACTTATTTTATTATTCAACTTATTTTTGGTTTATTCATAGGTCCTACTGCACTTTTTGGTATAATTTATACGTCTTACGGTACTATTTCAAGTTTCAACTAACATTTACCTGTTTCTCCAATACTTTCAGTAAAAAAAATTTCAATTTCAGTAAAATAAGCGGATCTTAAATAGATCTAAATATACATCAAGTCTATAAACAGTAAAAAGAACCTCCTACTCTAAACCAAATACACCGTCAACAAAAAGAGAGAACAAAGAAAGGGAAAAGCAAGAATACACCAGATACCTGGTAGTTGTTGATCACTTTGTTCTAGAAAAGCATTAAATCTAACTAACACCTGCGATTAAGAAGTCGTTAGTGCCCGCCATTTAAGATTAGGTCAAGAAGAAAAGGTCAAAGAGGAGGAAAAGCAAGAACATAACATTAAAATCTAAAGCTACACAATGCCATTTCAGTCACAATTACTGTTGGTCACTTGGGATATGTTGCAATCCCAAGTCGAAGAGGTCCCGCATGATTGGAACATTACTGTAACAATTATTTTTTTATTGATTGATTTTGGCCAAAGGAAAAAAAAGTAACGTTAAAACTGCACAATGCCATTGAAGAGGTCCCATTTGATTGGGTTTTAAAATTGTACGACAAGTAGTGGTTAAAGAAAATTGGTTCACCTAATTAAATAAAATAAATGTGACAAAGGGTTGAACAATTACCAGTTTTTGCAATAAAACATAGACCGCTTCTCTCACTACTCTCTATAAATAGACATTTCCATATTGTTAAGTTTCCATATCCCTCACTCAACCAAGATTGTATACCATATACCTCAAATATGATGAAAGGTGTTTCTTTCTTTGTGACTCTGGCCATTTTGGCCTTGGCATCCTCCTTGGCTTCTGCCTATGACCCCAGTCCTTTGCAAGACTTCTGTGTCGCAATTAACGACATCAAATCTGGTGGTTTGTATAAAACACTCTCATTATTATTAGCAGTAATAGTATTAGGGAAATGCTAACGAGTGCCCTTAGAGCACTAGTTAAAAATCCAGTTAAAGAAAGTTTTATGGGAAAAAAAAAAATTAATGTTTTGATAGTTTTTTTTTTTTTTTTTTTATTTCCTATAAAAGTGATGTCAAAATTTTCCTAAAATGAATTGTTAACGAGTGCTATTATCAATCAAGTTCTTTTAAATTTATTATAAGTTCTTACATTAATGAAATTATGCCCAAAGGCTTCCCCCCCACCCCCAAATGCATGTTACTGCCCATTGTTATAGAAACTGTCTTGTGACGATAACAAACTTTTCTTTCTTTGTGTAGAGTTTGTAAATGGAAAATTTTGCAAGGATCCTGCAATGGTCTCAGCGAATGATTTTTTCTTCTCTGGACTCAATATACCTGGAAACACCAGAAACAAAGTCGGATCAAATGTCACTCTTGTGAACGTTGATAAATTAGCAGGTCTCAACACTCTAGGCATATCTTTGGCTCGCCTTGACTTTGCACCATATGGCCTGAATCCACCTCACACTCACCCCCGCGGCACGGAGCTTTTGGTAGTCATTGAGGGTACTCTCTTAGTTGGATTTGTTACATCCAACCCAAACAAACTCTTCACCAAAGTTCTAAACAAGGGAGATGTTTTTGTATTCCCAATTGGTCTCATTCACTTCCAATTCAACATTGGGGAGACTGCTGCTCTTGCCTTTGCTGGTCTTAGCAGCCAAAATCCTGGGGTGATCACCATAGCAAACGCGGTCTTTGGATCTGTTCCTCCCATCAATCCTGATGTTCTCATCAAGGCTTTCCAACTAGAAAAGAATGTAGTTAAATATCTTCAAAAAGCATTTGCGCCAAACTAGAATGTTGAAAAATCTATGAAATAGTGATGGAGAACCACTATATAATTTGAATAAAATTTGCTTATTTTTTCTTATTGTAATGTCATTGAAATGATTATCATCAAATAAAATGATTTATTATGATGTCTTTTATGTGTCATGGTGTCATCTGCGGGGCAGTTCAATTAGTGTATGACTAAATTTTGATTACACCTTTGGATCCAGGACATTTAAAATCACAAGTACTTATACTATTAAATATAAACTGAACAAATATCAAGTCAAATTGAGCATTTAAATTCACAAGTACTTGTACTGTTAAATATATGCTGGACAAATAACAAGTCAAATTGAGGGCTCAATAGCTCCTATTCTATATCAAAAAAAAAAAAAAAAAAAAAAATTTCCTAAAGGTAACGTGGAAGAAAATTTTAAATAACTTTTATGGAGTTATTAACAGATGTATCATTTTATTTTCTCTTATATAACTTTTATGGAGTTATTAATATTTAAACGATTATAAAGTTTGCATTCTGGAAAATCTATGAAATAGCGATGGTGAACCACTATAAAGTATGAATAAAGTTTGCTAAGTTTTTCTTACTGTAATTTCATTGAAATAATTAATATCAAATAAAATGATTCCATTACAACACATTTTATTTCTAAAAATAAAAATTACTATTCCTGTGTAATCCACATTCAGTGTACCAAACATGCATGTAGTAATTATATGTTCTTGTAGTTTCAAGCTTGATTGATTTAAACTCAAGCTTAAACATTCTATAGATTCCTTTTTTACCTCAAATTTCTTTGGGGAAACGATTATTCCATAATTTTGAAATCTTTGACAAATATTTTTAAGATGCTTTTTATATCATCTATAGTTTTAGAGCATAGGAATACCATCAATACAGGCTAGAAGTGTGCAGCCAACCTGCTAACCCATCAAACCCGACCCAACCCAACCCGTCGAGTTGGATCGGTTTTTAGGTCTTGGTGGGTTGGGTTGGGTTACAAAATTTTTTTTTGATAGTGGGTCAGGTTGGGTTGGGTTCGAGTCATAAAATTCCAAACCTGTGAAACCCGACCTGACTCACCCATATATTTAATATATATTTAAAATATATTATGTAATTAATAATTTTTTAAATAACCAGCTCTTCTTATTCTATATAAAAGCCAATTAGTTCACACAAACCCTAGAACCTTTTCTCTTAATGTATCACCTCCCACTCCCCTCTCCCACTTCACTCACTTTTAAACCCTAACCCTCTCTCCCTCTACTGAGCCACTGCCATCCATTAGCTATCATCACTGCCTCAGCAATGGTTCTATCTTTCGGTGGTAACTCTCTCTTCCGGTGTTAGGTAAAGTTTGTCGATATTTTCTCTCTCTCTCTCTCTCTCTCTCTCTCTCTCTCTTACCATGGTGGATCAATATTTATTTTTTGCTTTGTTGATTTCTTAGTTTTCTTTTTACTGATTTATAAATGATTTTGCATTTTCTCAACCACAGGTCTCTTACTTACTCTATTGGTTCTCTCTTCCAATGTTAGGTGTAGGTACTTGGGTTTCTTTCTCTTGCTTTATTTCTCTTTTTCTGGCTTCTCTCTCTCCTCTCTCTCGCTCTATTTGCTTATCTCTCTTGTCGTGGTGGATAAATGTTTAGCTTTTGCTTAGTTGATTTCTTAGATTTCTTTTGGCTGATTTTTAAATTTTTTTTTGTTTGTCTCAACTTACAGGTTTATTTCTTACTCTATAATATTTTCTCTTGCCGACTTGTTGTGTCCCTTTCTCACTATCTTACTTTGCAGGTTTGTCTCTGTCTCTGTCCAACCCATGGGTTCAACTCAACCCATGTGAGTTAGGTTGGGTTGGGTTGTGTTGAATTTTATTTAATCTACCATGGTGGGTTGGGTCAAAAAATCTCCTTAACCCGACCCATGCACACTCCTAATTATAGACTACACAAAAAACTTTTAGGTCTTCAAATATTTCATCCATCGATCTTTGAAAAACTTAGGGAGCTATATTAAGTTAAAAGTGAAGGTCCATATTTTTAGATTGACAACCATGAACAATTGTAACAGTATAGAACTTAGTTTGAATAAATAGATTTATATCGGATTATATTTGATCAAGACAGACTAGGTTCAAAACTGTGGAAGACTCAAGAATTCAGAAAATAAACAGCTAGAGGACTGCATTTCGACTGCAACTTAACAGGTTGAAATTCATTTATCTTGACTAGTCAAACTGCACTTCTTCTTTTTTATGGAATCTAAAGTATAATTAATCTAATTAATTATATTAGGACATAGGTGAATCATTATTAGGAACATATGCCATTTAGAATTGGCTAATCCTTTGACAAAACGCACTTTACTTGTACTTTGGTAGATCTAGGATGTGTTTAATACTTCAAGGAACAAAAGTTCAAGTCCAAGTGTTAAAACCATGCAAATTTGTCCAAGAATCAAATGAAGAAGTGTTGTATTTTAAAGCTCAACAGATAGCATCTATCAAGGTTTAAAGGGGATCTTCAGCCCGATGCTCGATAGCTGCTCGATAGATAACCTATCTATTAAGATTTACGAAAATCAGTTTTTCAGATCTGATTTCATACAAATCCGTGTATATTTATTTAGGCTTTCTTTTCTCACAACCCTAAACATATATAAGGATTATTTTAAGGGCCGTCACAGATTAAACTTAATGTAAAAGTTTTTCACAAGTATATTGTGACCAGAGACATATGCCTTAGTTCATCTTTCTCTTGAAAAAGCTGTTGCATTTGTATGTCGTAGGGTTTTATAACCAAGGAGCTTCGTGATCTTCATCGTGTTGTTAAACTGAAGAACTTTGTAGCCAACATCCTTCTCAAGTTGGTGGTTAGTCACATACTAGGAGCCGTGCATTGAAAAGGAAAGATTATCAATCACTACAGAATAAGTCCAATTGGGTATTGGAGTAAGGGTTCAATTGTAGGTTGGTATAAGGTACTGAGATTCCTTTACTTGTAACTGCTTGTTGTGATAATAATAGATTCTCGGGAGTAGTGACCTTAAAATCATCCAGTAGAGTTTTGCCTTAGAGGTTTTCCCCATTCGTAAACAAGTCACCGTGTCAACTTTATCTTCTACTACATATTTACTTTGTTGGTGTTTGGTTGTGCTACCACGCATATTGCATGTTAATTAAATTAATTAATTAACTTAGCTAATTAATTGGTTAATTTATCACAAGAGGTCAATACATTCTTGGCCTATCAAATTACTTGGCTAAGAATTGGTTAATATTGTGAATCTTGTGACAACCGAGGCCAAAAGCCTTAACACAAAGGGTTAAGAGTATTACATTTGAATGTCCACTAAGTGTGCTAGATGTTGGTAATGGTCCGAACTCCTTAATTAGTTGTATTTTCCAAAATCCTGAGTTGCAATCAAAGATGATAAAATCTTGATCCTTTGGCTTGGTTAACTGATGATACCAAAAATCGTCATTAATTCACACGATCCTCACATGCTCAAGACAATACCTGCACAACATAGAATAAGAAGACCTTAGGAGAGTACTGGTGTGATACCGGCCAAAGACCCTCCGAAGGTTAAGTCAGAAAGTTTTCACAACCCTAGAGTGCCAGAGCTGGGATGAATTATGTATACCTTGTTTTTTGAAGGTCTTGGGTTTTTATAGTAGTGTATAACCGACCTCCGTTTCTTGCATTGGAAGGTTTTTCCTTATGGGGTAGATCACCATTAATGGGCATATCTCATAGAATCCCTCTCGTGTTGTGATTCTTCTCATGTTGGGATTTTATTGACTAAGGTTAATTGTGGGATGCAAGTCATTTCCATTTAGGATTTCTTGGAGGCCACGTAAGCCTTGTGGATGCCACATGGCCTTGAGATCCGTCCATCATTTGTCCATGTATCTTGGATCTGTCCACGTAGAAAGACTAACCTTCCACTAATCTAGTACAGTTAGGTTTATTCAAATGGATTCGTCATCCACAAATTTTATATCCTTCAATTGCCCCCTCACTCCATGGGTTCATCACCTCCTTTGGACAGATCCATGGAGTGACGGTTTAATTCATCTCTTGAGAAGCGTGCATAGATTCACAGGTTGGCATAGGATCATTAATGTCTGTAGAGGCACATGTCACTTTTTCAATGGTTGATCTCTTGGAACGAAGCATCCCTTTGTCTTTGTTCTCTCTATATAAAACTGCTTCTTTACCTCTCATTCTTTACTTTCTCCACTGAATTTGTGATCAGAACGCAACCATCTCCCTTGATTGACCAATACACTGTTCACTTAGCGCACCCATCACCTACACTTTTTTGTTCATCTTCAACTAATAAGTACTCTTCACCTTTCTGTCGAATTTCCTTGCTATTTTTAAATACATTTGCACACCCATTGTCTATGTAGATTTGTCAGTGTCTTAGGGTTTACCCATCACGTGTTGGTGACAGATGTCTAGTGCGTCAAGTAACCAGTCGTGTGTTCGCAAGGGGGCGGGATACGATGAGGTGTTCCCGTCAAGTCAGAACGACCCTGGCACCTCAAGTGAAAAAAGGAATCCTTTAACCACCTCATCTTCCACAAGGGATGAGGATTTGGATACGGATAGGTCAGAGGGTGACACCACTAATGGCCTAGATGACGCTAAACCCCCAATCCAATCCATCATAGGTCCTAATGGATTTAGAGAGTATATAATGCTTCCCATATGAACGGAAAACAACTTCATTTCTACAATCAAGGAAACACACTTCAAAACACTTAAGGAGAAGCACTAGATACCCGTCAACATACCCCTCCGTCTACCCTTTCAATCAGAGAAGTGTTATTACGAAGGTGTTGAAGGCATTGGAGTCTATAAGCAAATGTTGAAGGCAGGGATCAAATTCCCATTAAATGCAATCCACCATTGCCTCTTCCAATACCTAAGACTGGCCATCACGCAAATCTCCCCAAATGCCTGGAGGGTTTTCCTTGGCATGGAGGTCTTGTATGGGGCTATGTCTAACGGGGCGCAAAGGTTGACGGTGGAGGAATTTTTCCATTGTTACCATCCGACTGAGATTGTTCAGTCTAGGGGCATGTATAGTTTTACGCCTAGAAACCCATTGCCAAGGCTCGTGTGTGATACCCCCAACTCTAACAGGAACTAGAAGAGTCATTATTTTTTTATGGAATGTGACAAGTGGACGTGTCACCCTAGTGACCATGAGTATATGCCCGTCGACACAACATGGGGAATAATGACTTCCTCTAGTATGCATCATCCATATTCAAGTCCTTAATTGTTTAGCTTTTTACCTGTTTCTTTAACTATCTTCTTTTGCAGCTCGGGACCAACCACAAGTGTCACTTGAATAGTAGAGTTTCTTGGAGAAAGTTTTTAACAAATCCAAGCTGTTAGAGAGGATGTGGGCTAAATTAGTCACCCTAGACACTCACTTCTGGTATTGTGACAGACCAGAACCCACGACAGTCGCCTGTCGCTACGATCTTCAAGTTCGCCAACGTAAGTCCATCACCCAACACTTTTTCTTTTTTATTTCTCTTTATCAAACCTCTAACATCACCTTTGTGCAGAGATTGATGCCACTAAAAGAAGGGCCTACATTAAACAGAAGTTGCTTTAAAGAAAAAACAAGAGGGTTAGTCCTTTAAGAGGACGGGTTTGGCCAACCCGTCTGCCAAAAGGAAGTAACTAGAAAAGACTGACCGTCTTCCAAAGAAGCCCAAAACTGTCCCCCTTTCATGGGTCTGAAGGCTGAGACCAAGAAGACGGTCACTCTTGTTGGCCTAGGAAAGGGCAAGGGGCTCATAACGAGCTCTGTCCCCATCACTAAGAAACCACCCGTCCTCCTCCGTGAAGATTCTAAGTACGTGTTGGAGCAACTCTCGTCCATCATCATAGCTGACGATTATAAGGACTTGAGCAACCACGCAACTAAAGCCATGTGGGAGACGGGGCTCTTTAGCATTGCTCAGGTAACTATGTCCGTCCTCTTTCTCTTTTCCTTCCCCTTCAACTTGCCTTATTACTAACCCTTCTATTTTAACGCAATGTTAATGATGATGGAGTTGATGGGTCGTTGCCTAAATCACAAGACAGCGTTGGACCATATTAAGGTGAAGGTAAGGTCGACGGAGGATGAGCTAGTTGAGTTGAAGGCCTTGAAGATGGTTCAGGAGAAGAAACTTGCTTTGTTAGAGCAAACTAGGGACGAGCTAGAGAAGCAGACGAAGCTGTTGAGGCAGGTCTTGGAAGATAAGGAGAAAGAAATTAGTGACACCAAGGACCATCTCCGTCAAGCAAAGGAACAAGTGATACACGAGTACCGTGACTCCGACGCCCTTCTAGCAGAGCTTGGAGGCTCCTGTGCTAAAGGTTTTAACGACTGCCTCCGTCAAGTCAAGACCTCTTTTCCAGACCTGGACTTGTCACATGTTACCATTAACGCCCAAGCCCAAACCTCAGTTCAGCCTGTCCAGTCCGAGAGCACGAATGAATTATTTGCTAATGTTGCCCTTATTAACAACCCCCGTGGTGACGGAGAGACTGCTGTTGAAAGACAAGCCAAAACCGTAGAGAACAGCACCCGTTAACTTAATGAAGTTCAAGTTTTGGAAGAGAGAAATGAGGATACTCCCGTCCAGTAGTAGACCCCCCCCCCCTTTTTTTTCTTTTTTTTTAATGTAAAGATTCTGGAGAACAGTTTATGTTGAATTTAACCGTCGTTTTTTTATATCTGGACCTCTCCTTTTATGGGTTTCTGTAATATATTGATTACTTATTTTATCTATCTACTTTTATTCCTGTAGACGAATCCATTCAATTTATGGTTATGGATATAACTCATTTTTAGGGTGAACCTGTCCACGTCTTAGGTTTGAGAAAGAGTTTTTGAGTCTGACGGGCTTAAGTCATCTTCTTGGGTGATTCGTCCACTATATGGACTTATTAAATATAGATTCTTCCAAAATTAGTCCGCCTACTTTATGGACATCGTCCATTAGGGATGATACCCGTTCACTTTGTGGGCTTGATGTTTTGAGTCCGTCCCTTTTATGGACTTGTTAAAAATGAAACTCGTTTGCTTCATGGACTTCATAACTTCAAGTCGTCCACTTTATGGGCTCATTATTGATAATGAATCACGTCCACCTTGTGGGGCTTATTTCTAGAATTCGTCCACTTTGTGGACTTGCTACTAATAATGAATCCTGTCCACTTTGTGAACTTTATAGCTGGAATCCTTTCACTTTACGGACTCATCATTAACAATGAATCTTATCTACTTTGTAAACTTTATAACTAGAATCTGTCCACTTTCATGGAGTTATAATGAATCTCGTCCAATTTGTGAACTTTATAACTGTAATCCGTCCACTTTTTTGGACTTATTATTTATAACGAATCTTGTCCACTTTGTGAACTTTATAACTGGAATCCATCCACTTTTATGGACTTATCATTTATAACGAATCCCGTCCACTTTGTGAACTTATGGAATCCGTCCTCTTTTATGGACTTATGGAATCCGTCCTCTTTTATGGACTTATCATTTATAACAAATCCCGTCCACTTTGTGAACTTATGGAATCCGTCCATTTTATGGATTTAATAATGAATCTTGTCCACTTTGTGAACTTTTTAACCATAATCCGTCCACTTTTGTATGACGAATCCCATCAACTTTGTGGACTTATGGAATCCGTCCATTTTTATGGACTTGATATTGTAGAAATGTAGATAAAAACATGTGGCCTTTTTGAATAACTCCTCTTATTGTGTGGTAAACATACAAATCCCATACAACTCTCCGAAGTTGCATCTCGCCCAATGTATGCGTGATGTGTGTCGTGTGCGTGGGTTGGGCTTGAGCTGTACGTTGAAACAAAATGTTTTGTCTCTTATTCTTTTGATTCCGTCAATGAAACTCACAAATCAAAAGAAGGGCATCTGTAGACACTACATTTTGTAACCCTTACGAATCGGGCCCTCGTTCCTCAATGATGTCCAAACTCTAAGGCCCAAGGCTAGTGTAGAGCCCAATTAGATATTAAATTGATTTAAAGAGTGTTAAAATGGAAAATATAACCATTTAAATGAGAAAAAAATCTAATTTTGGAAATAAAATGACTAAAGTGGCCCTCGGCCCACGTACGTGGGCAGTAGCTTGCGTACGTGGGCCAAACCACACATACGCAAGCATACTCTTATGTACGCAACTAGGGTTTTAGAAACATAAAAAAGACAAATTTTCTATAATAATAGATGAGGTTTGAAATGTATCCCACATCATCTGAGAGCCATTCCAAACCCCATTTTTTGCACTATATAAAGCCTTACATGGTATATTTTCAAAACAGACAGAAATTCCATGGGAAAAATACATGATTCACTAAAAAAATAGTGAATCAAAAGGGATGTTAGGCGTGTTTTCACTTGTTAAGAACATATGTCATTTGTTTATATAAATTGGCTAATCCTTTGACAAAACTCACTCTATTTGTAATTGGGTAGTTCTAGGTGTTTTTAATACTACAAGAAACAAGGTTTCAAAATCAAGTGTTGAAGTCATCAAGTCTGTCCAAGAAAAACAAGCTGAAGTGTAAACTCATTAAAGCTTGACACCTGCTCGATAGCTCCTCGACACCTTGCAATCTGTCGAGATTTATAAAATCAAATTTTCTGTTCTGATTTCTTGGGATCCGTTAATGTGTCTTTGGGCATTCTTTTCTCCTAACCCTAGACATATAGAAGGATTATTTTAAGAGCCGTCAAATTGTACACAAGTTGCATAAGCATTGAGAAAACTCTGTTCAAGCAATTTGTGATAAAAGATGAAGTTCTTGACCTAGTTCATCTCTTCTGAAGAAGTTGTTGTGTATTTGCACCAAAGGGTTTTGTGACCAAGTATCTTCTTGATCTTCATCGTGTAGGATGAACTAAAGAACTTTGCAGCCAACCTCTCCTTCTAAGTTGGTGTTGAAGTCGCGTACTGGGATCCGTGCAGTGGTTAGTCACGTACTTGGGAGCCGTGTATCAAAGGTGGGAACTGTCACTACAGAACAAGTATAATTGGGTATTAGGATAAGGGTTCAACTGTAGGTTGGTAAGGTACTTGGGATTCCTTTACTTGTAACCGCTTGTTATGATAATAGTGGAGTTTCAGGAGTGGTGACCTGAAAATCACCTAGTGGGGTTTTTGTCGTAAGGTTTTTCCTCATTCGTAAACAAATCACCGTGTCATTTAATTTCCGTTGCATATTTAGTTATTTGGTAATTTGTTTGTGCTACCACGCGTTTGCATGTTAAATTTATTAATTAATAACTTGGTTAATTAATTAATTGGTTAAATCACAAGGGGCCATTTAGTTTGTGGCCTATCAAGTGGTATCAGAGCAGGCACACTCTGATTAGGATTTAATCTTTGCTGTGTTTGATCCATTGACCCATGTTTATCATGGATAGAGGACAGTTGTTAATTATACCTCCTTTATTTAATGGGACTAACTATGCATACTGGAAAATACACACGAGAGCTTTCTTGCAGTCTTTAGATAAGAAGGTGTGGCAAGCTATAAAGATTGGCTGGACCAAGCCAAAGAAAGCGCCGGACGATTGGGATGAAGCCAAGATCAAGGTGGCAAACTTCAACAGCAGAGCGTTGAACGCCCTATTTAGCGCAGTCACCAATGAGGAGTTCAAGAAGATATCCTCTATTGAAACTACAAAGGAAGCATGGACCGTCCTCCAGACAACCTATAAGGTTACAAAGGTTGTTAAGGATTCAAAACTTCAAAAGCTCACTACAAGATTTGAAGAAATAAAAATGGAGGAGGATAAGTCGTTTGATGAGTTCTATGCCAAGCTCAAGGACATAGTGAACTCAGCCTTCAATCTTAGGGAAACCATCCTTGAATCCAAGATTGTGAGAAATGTGCTCAGATCTCTACCCAAGAGATTCCATGCCAAGATTACGGTGATAGAAGAATCAAAGGATATTGACAAGATTCCTTTGACTGGGCTAGTTGGAAACCTGCAGACCTATGAGATAGGGCTAACCAGAATTGGCAAGACGGGTAAAGGCAAGAGCATGGCCTTAAAGGCGAAGAGCAGTGATGCAGATGAGTCTTATGATAATGAAAATTCTAAGATGAAGTCCTACATTACAAGGCAGTTTAAGAAGTTTATGAAGAATGCCAATGTAAGGAGCTTCGACAAGGACCGCAGACAATCCAGTTTTTTTCAGTCTAAGGAGCAAGACAAAGGGAAAAAGGATGCTAAGGACGGCGGTTAGTACACTGTTCCTACAGGAGCAAAGTGTTTTAGATGTCATGGATTTGGCCACATGAAGCATGAATGCCCTACATATCTCAAGAGCATTGGGAAGAGCAAAGCACTTGCTACAACCTTGAGTGACACTAAGCCTAAAGATGATTCTGACAATGAGGATGACGGAATCTTAAATGCCTTCACTGCCACAGTCAATGCTACTGAAGGGATTGTTGAAGAAGTGGATAAAGAAGAAGAACTAGTGGAGTCCAAATTTGAGAAGATGGATGATCAAGATGATATCTATCCAGCCTATGAGAAGCTTTACAAGCCCTCTAAGAAGCATGAGAAACTGTATAGGCTGGCCACCAAGAAGCTCAGTGATGTGGAACTTGATTGTGAAGAATTGTCCACAAAGTTTGATGAGTCGAATCAAACTATTGGTGCACTGAGGTTTGAGAACAATTTCTTAGCTAAGAAGACCAAGAATTTTGAAGCGAAACTGTTTCAAGTTAGAGCTCAATTAGAAAGGACTTCAAGTGCAAAGCTTGAAGAGATACTCATAAATCAGAAATCTGCTTTGGATTGAACAAGTTTAAGGTATGGTCTTTCTTCTTCTAATACTGCTTCTACTAGTGCTACTATTTTTATTTCTCCTACTAATAATACTGAAATTGAAAACACTGATGTTAAAACTAAATTAGCTAGTGAGAACCCAGATATAGGTAAATCTATCTTAGGAGCACCCCCAAAACAGGATAAGAAAGATAGTAAAAACCCTAGGGCTAAAAAGGCGAAGTCTCAAAAGTCTAAACAAAAGAAGCAGCATCTCTGTCATCATTGTGGAGCTGCCGGTCATACTCGACCAAATTGCTATAAGTGACTAGCCACTCAACAGAGCAACAGCATGATAGCATCTAGAAGCCAAAATCAGCTTCAATCCTCTCTTGCTCCTCTTGGTGATCTTCTCAAAGCCCTCATGTTCTTTTCGAACTTGAACGGGTTCAATTCTTCCCCTACATCATCGGTTCAATGATTCAATTAAAGGAAAAGTTCTTCCAAGGTGTGGAAGAAAAAGGATTCTAAGTGATTTCATCACTTTCTTCTATCTTCTTGTTTTTGTTTGTTGCATCACTTGTGTGTTTTGCATTTTTTTTAGTCAGTCTAGTTTTATGCTTTGCTTTGATAACATGTTTTTGTTTGTTTATTTTCAATTTTGTTTATTTTATTTTTGATATAAAAATTAAAAAATAAAATAAAAATTTGAAAAATACAAAAACAGTGTATGTTTTGTGTACTTTGGTACTTGTGTACATTGAATGGCCATTGAAACAAAATTTTATAAACTTTGTATCATTTGTAGCTTAGATGAGCATCTCTATGCACAACTAAGCAAGTGAGTTTTGTGACTCTTGTTTGTGATGAGTAAGATTAAGTTATCTCTTGAACTTAACACTCATATCACTCTTTTTAACGTGTTGGACTAGAAAATTTTAAGAGAAAGGTATAAATAACCATCTCACCATTGTTGCCTGCCAATTATAATATGACACCTGTATGTTTCGGTATAGTGAAAGTGCAATGTCAAAGACACCTGTATGTTTCGGCATAGCAAAAGTGCAGTGTCAAAGATATCCGTATGTTTTGGCATAGTAAAAGTGCAATGTCTATGTTTAACATGTTGGGTATTTCTTTTCTTTCTTTTATATGCCCATGCATGATATGCTAAAATAAAAGAAAATATGCAAAAAATAAAAATAAAAAAGCAAAAAGATCAAAAATGCTTTAAATATGGTTGCAAGCGTGTATTCTAGGAGATGTGGGAGCTATAGGATGTACCTCGAAGGTGATAGTCCCCATCAAACAGTTATGATTGTGTGTGAGTTAAAGTTATTTTCTCATATCTCAGATCGTCATAACATGTATACACATATGAAATCTTATGATGTTTTTTCACACACAACACACAATATTCTTTACTACTTTTGATTCATGTGCAGGTACAATGTGATTTGGTCATCATAAGGTTTTACATGTGCTATTGTATACTTACTAAACTGTCTTGACTTGTTTTTGAAATATAAAATTGGTTAGACTTGTTTAGTATGTGTGTGTGTTTTGGGATCAATGTGCTTAACATATTTTTCTTGTTAAGAGATTTGTTTTTCACATGGTGTGCATCTTTCTATTATCTCATCATCCATAGCACCTTGTTTCATTACATTCATACATTTTTATGGATTCTTTGTGCCCCCTTAACCATCATTGATCATCTTTATGTTTCTCGGGTGAAGTTTTCTAGCTTCTTGTACCATTTGTCAATCATGACAAAAAGGGAGAGAAATTATGGAGAATATGTGGTTTCTTTTTAAGATTCTACATGTTAGGAAGAGAAATACATTCCTTTGTAAGGAGGAGATGTGCTTCATCTTGTTAGGGGGAGTGCTTACCTCCTTCTTCTTGTACCTTGAGTCTTGTGACCATTTGTTTATATACTTTGTGCTTATCTTCTTTATATGCTGATGTATGTTTCTTTCACCTACCTTTACATGAGTTATTTCTTTTCTATCTTCATACACATGTTTCTTATACTTGTATGCAATTTATTATTTCTGTTTCACACAAAGATGTCTTGATGAGTTTTGTTTAAAGTGTTTCAGAAATACAAGTTGTCAAAGTCTACTTGCCATAAACTCTCTTCTTACAAAGTTTTTCAAGAGTTTGTGTTAAGATGGATTTTCTTGTATTCAACAAGTGAATATGAGTTGAGTGATTTATGACTTCTCTCATATGTTCATTTGTTTGTTGTGGTTTTGTCACGGATTGCCAAATGGAGAGATTGTTAGGACATATGTGTTTTCACTTGTTAAGAACATATGTCATTTGTTTATGTAAATTGGCTAATCTTTTGATAAAATGCACTCTACTTGTAATTGGGTAGTTCTAGGTGTTTTTAATACTTCAAGAAACAAGGTTTCAAGATCATGTGTTGAAGTCATCAAGTCTGTCCAAGAAAAACAAGTTGAAGTGCAAACTCATTAAAGCTCGACACCTGCTTGATAGCTCCTCGACACCTTGCTATCTGTCAAGATTTATAAAATTAGATTTTCTAATCTGATTTCTTGGGATCCGTGAATGTGTCTTTGGGCCTTCTTTTCTCCTAACCCTAGACATATAAAATGATTATTTTAAGAGCCATCAAATTATACACAAGTTGCACAAACATTGAGAAAACTCTGTTCAAGCAATTTGTGATAAAAGACGAAATTCTTGACTTAGTTCATCTCTTCTGAAGAAGTTGCTGTGTATTTGCACCAAAGAGGTTTATAACTAAGCATCTTCTTGATCTTCATCGTGTAAGATGAACTGAAAACCTTTACAGCCAACCTCTCCTTCTAAGTTGGTGTTGAAGTCGCGTATTGGGATCTGTGCATTGGTTAGTCACATATTTGGGAGCCGTGCATCAAAGGTGAGAACTGTCACTACAGAACAAGTCCAATTGGGTATTGAGGTAAGGGTTCAACTGTAGGTTGGTAAGGTACTTGGGATTCCTTTACTTGTAACCGCTTGTTGTGATAATAGTGGAGTTTCGGAAGTGGTAACCTGAAAATCACCCGGTGGGATTTTTGCCATAAGGTTTTTCTCCATTCGTAAACAAATCACTGTGTCATTTAATTTTCACAATATATTTAGTTATTTGGTGATTTGTTTGTGCTACCATGCGTTTGCATGTTAAATTGATTAATTAATAACTTGGTTAATTAATTAATTGGTTAAATCACAAAAGGTCATTCAGTTTGTGGCCTATCAAGGGAGTTTATCACAAAACACCCTCAAGTCAATTTTGTTTGATTGAGACCTCTTCTGGCCCCAATCCTTTTAGTTAATGTTGCTAATCACATTTTTATTCAATTGTGATAGATTTGACTGAGGGAAACGGCCAAAATCGGCTTAAAAAGCTTCTCATTTGACGTATTGAGCCTAACTCTTTCTTTTCATTCCTTTTTCTTTTCTGCCTTTCTTTTCAGTTTTAATCTTACTTGCTTGCTTTATTTATGCTTATATATGTTTGTTTAGGTTAGTTTTATAGTTTTCTTTATATCCTGAGCATGTTTGGTTGTTAAAATTAGTGTTTTCATTTGTGCTCTATTTTTCTGCTTTGTTGTTTCTAGGTTATGGTTTCGAGCAAATCTGCGCATGCATGCCTCATGCATGCATACATGGTCCTCCTCCTGCATATGCAGGTGCTTAGCTTGCGTACGCAGTCTTCGGTATGTGTACGTAGGCCATTGCCCCGAGACCCTAGTGTTCCTATTTAATTTTCTTTTTATGTATATGTGTATTTGATGCCTCTATTTTGCATATTTTATTGTTTCTTAGTTTGATACCATGAACATGCATTCACATAACTATGTATGATGCCATAGGTGCTAAGTTGCTGCAAGGTGACTAAAGGTAAGCCATACATTCACATAAACATGCATTCACATGACTATGTATGATGCCATAGGTGCTAAGTTGCTGCAAGGTGACTAAAGGTAAGCCATACATTCACATAAACATGCATATGTGTTGTTATGTTTTGTTTGATGAACATGTACATGTGTTGTTGTGCTACGTTTTGTGTTTAATTGATAAATGATGTACTTGCTGCCATGATTAAGTTACTACCTTATATATGACATGATAAGGTTTTCACATGTTAGATGAATGCTAGGGTTGTATATGTGTGGTTTGGTTTCTTATGCTTTATGGTTGGATATGTATGTGTTTTAGGATGGTGATACCATGTTGTATGCTTAGATGTATGCTAGTGAATGTGTGAGTTTAGGGCATAAGTGTTGGACATGATTTTATTGAGTTTAAGATGTAAGACACAATGATGGGAGGCCAACGTTAGGGTTGGGCGGTCTTGGGTGCCTAACACCTTCCCAAGAATATACCTAAGCTCCGAACCCATATATCTGGTAGTAAGATCAATGGTCCTTCCTCGAAAGGACACTATATTCATGGTTCCTAGGCCATTACAAAATTAGGTGGCGACTCCTCCATTGTGTCCACAATAGCATGAAACACTATGGTTGATAACAATCTCTTAAAAAAATAATTGAAGTAATGAAATTGTTTGTTTATCAATTGGGATTTGATACAAAAACAAAATTGAAATCTACATTTAAAGGTACCTCATGCTTGTAATGCTAAAGTTTTGTATTATGTTTATGTATGCAGTGATGATAAAGTGGTCTTAAACTCTTATTTATGAATTGCTTATAGTCATCTATTAATGTTAATGTTTCTACAACTTGTTGGATTTATTAATTGTAAAAGAAAAAAGTTATAGTGCCGCATCTATTGATTGTAAAAGAAAAATGTTATAGTGGAATTATATTGATTCACATGAGAACTTGTTGCATCTGTCAATTGTAATAGCAAAAATGTTATGGTGGAATTATATT
The DNA here is from genome assembly GCF_002906115.3 of Quercus suber. Lineage (NCBI taxonomy): Eukaryota > Viridiplantae > Streptophyta > Magnoliopsida > Fagales > Fagaceae > Quercus > Quercus suber. Next base: position 471,609 of record NW_027069964.1, on the reverse strand, counting down.
AGATAACATGATGTTATAAGTTTAAAACGTTAAATCACAAATTTGCAAGTTCTCTTACCACTCATTCTCAATCTCTTGTACATAGTTGCAATGTTTGAATTTCCCCCTTTATTGAAGAAAATAATATGTATTAAGAGCTCTTTGTCTAATTCTATCTGACATGTGATCTTTATAGGCTTGTTTAGAAAATTCAAATTACTTCACATGATCATTAAGGGATGCAAATGCAAATAAGATTATTATTTGCTTAAGCTATGATAGAATGTCATGGATATTTTTTTTCTAGCCTCTTTTATTGGTTCTCTCAATTTTATGTATAGTAAATACTTATGCACCAAAATTAAGAAATTTTTTTTATGAAATGTGGTGCAAAATTAGACCACAATTGAAATTTATATGGATTTTCTTCAGAAAAGAATAGATTTGATGTTCTTATAAAAATTTATAGTTTATAGCATGTATCTAGAAATAAAAACCACTTGCTTTCGCAAAATTTGAACATCCAGAAACTTAAATACACAGATATATACAACAAATAGCATTACAAAACAAAATCATTAACAAACAAAAACTAAACTTAGCTAATATAACTATTGTATGGCTCGATTGAGGTGAATAATCACTGTCTTTCTTACTTTTCAAAAACTAGAAGAGAAAAAATATTACATATATGAGTTGCTTTTTATCTACTCCAACTTCTATTAGATCCGCGTACCTAAGTGTCAAACCACAAAAACTTTCATGGATACAATAGATAAAGCTAATACAGATAAAGTTTTAAGCCAAAATAAGATTATCCATCATGAATTCTCTTAATTTTTTCAACTTCTCATTTATCAACATCCCAACCAAAGAGTATAATGAATATATATAACTATATATGCACAATCAAACTGAAATGAAAGAGAACAAACAGATAATTAGAGAATAATTTTCTAACTTACCTAATAAAGTTAGAACTGAAACAATTTGAGGACAATCATAAAAAATTGCAGACATGGATAACCAAAAAAAAATGAAAATAGTTAGATAAAGTTGAATACTTGTTTTTAGAAAAACAATACATGGATACACAAAATTAATTTAAACAAAATACCTAAAACAAAAATAAAAAGGTACAACCTAAAAGGTCAAAAACCTTAATCAAAACCAAATCCGTTAAAGTGATACACCATTACGTTCAAATCTCCTCCAAAACTAAATGAATGCCACAATTGCACAAACAATCAAACTCTGAAATTTTTTTATTATAGTTGATGGATTTGCTATGGTCAGAGAAGAATTAGAAGATGCAATTGGCCTCTTTCAACTCAAAGATGTTCCACCTATAGATGCCAACCTATAGGCCCAAATCAATGAGATGTTAAACAAACAATCAAACTTAGAAAAAAAAAAAATTATGCTCATGACTTTGATTGGATGACTGGTCAAATGCAATAAAAATATTGCATAATAAAATATCTTGATTGAAGAACAACTACCAGTTGTGTGAAGAAACTGACCGTGGCAAATTCTAATGGCTAGCTAATTCCCAAAGTGCATTAATCTCTAGAGACATTTGAGTTTTCTTCAATAGAGTAGTAAATTTAGGCTGAATCTACCACTGCTTTCGTTTGTTTATAAAAGAAAAACCAAGAATTAATGGGGGGGTTTTAGGAGTTGAGAAGACGACTAAGTGCAAACTGCTTAAACGTCAAGGTCATTGAGTCATAAACATTGTATTGAGATTCAAAATATTGTATTGAGATTGTAGGAGAGTAAATGTTATGTTATTTTGTTCACCATCCTTTTTGCTCTTCCAAGACAAATCCATAAGTAATTTATTCATAATGGACATTTGGAAGGATAATTAAGGTGTGGTCCTCACATCTAACACTACAATTAAGATTTTTTTGGAACACATGGCGTAAAATGAGACTCCAATTTTAGATTCTAATTGGATTTTCTCTAAGTTTTTGCTTTAATTATATATATAGATATATAGATTTCAGATTCTAATTGAATACCTAGAAGGATAATTATGGTATGGTCTCCACATAAATCTAGACACATGGTGCAAAATTGGATTCTAATTTGACTTTATCTAAGCTTTACCTATTAATATATATTTAATTGAATACCTGGAAGGATAATTATGATGTAGTCCTCACATAAATCTAGGCACATGGCGCAAAATTATTCTCCAATTTGACTTTCTCTAAGCTTTGCCTATATATATATATATATATATTTGAACCTTTTCTTAAAAAAATGTGTAATTTTGATTGATTTTAATTGCTCCTATGCATATGTATGGGACTACACACTAGTTTAATTATTAAAGGAGGATTATTTTATTTTGGTATCCCATCATCTTTTAATTGTGAAGTCAATGATAATCAATGATTCACTTAATGCTTTCCCAATTAAAAATGCCATCTAAACTCAAATTTGAAATCATTTCTTTTAGGAAAGATCTTGTCATTAATTAGCCCATCGATGCCTTGTTCTTTATTGGTAGTTTAATTCTTAAGAGTTTTTTTTTTTCTAAATAATAATAATATGGTTATGTTCATCTTTTAGGAAAGATCTTGTCATTTTTTAAGCCCATAGATGCCTTGTTCTTTATTGGTAGTTTAATTCTTAAGAGTATTTTTTCTAAATAATAATAATATGGTTATGTTCATCTAGTTTAAAATTTTCAGTATTATATTCACAATTTAATTCTTCTTTTTGAAGTCTTTAAGGAATAAGATCTGTTTTAGATCTAATTCCTCTATGAATCCTACGAGAGTGGTCCTCACATTCTTACAAATACTTTTCTATACATCCTCTACTTTTGTCTGAAGCGTCTGTTTCAAGTTATAGTTTATCTCATTTTTTAAGAAAATAAACATTTAATAAATTATCTATATTTCTTTTGATTTGTTTATCATTTTTGAATCCTTTTTTCATCTAGAAAAATTCTTTTCATGTTTAAGTTTTTCAGAAAAAGAAGTTTTTTTTTTTTTAGAGATAATTTTTATATAATTTCTTCCATAGTTAAGAATTTGTATATAAAAAAAGCTGTTGTAATTTATTTTTTTTTATCTTCAATTTTTCTAAGGAAGTTATCTTATTTTATGGTATGTGTGGTAGATTGTAATAGATACTGTAATGCAATAGTCATTATTATGGTTTAGTTATGTTTTTATTATAAAGAATAGTCATTTCTTATAAATAGTTATTTTTTAAAAATAAGGAATAACTATCTCTCTATAAAAGAGTTGTAATTGTTATTTCTTAATAGGTGTAACAATTTCTAAAATTAATATACTTCCAAATAAATAAACTTTCCATATATACATAACAATTATTAAAATCATAAATCATAAAAAAAAAAAAATTTAAATCTAATTTCTCTCTCAAATGGAAATAAAATTGTACGAATAAGATATTTTCAAAAATATATCTTAAGTTTTATTCTAATGTTACAACTCACAACTAAATTTATAAACCAGTTTAATTATTCCATTTCAACACATTTTATTCCTAAAAATAAAGATTACTATTCCTATCATAATCCACATTCACTATACCAAACATACTTGTAGTAATTATATGTTCTAGTAGTTTCAAACCAAATTGATTTAAACTCAAGCTTAAACATTCTATATATTCCTTTTTTACCTCAATTTTCTTTGGGGAAATGATTATTCCATAATTTTGAAATCTATAACAAATAATTTTAAGATGCTTTTTATATCATCTATATTTTTAGAGCACAAGAATACCATCAATATAGACTACACAAGAAAAAAACTTTTAGGTCTTTAAAGATTTTATCCATCAATCTTTGAAAAACTTGAGGAGTGTAAAGTCCATATTTTTAGATTGATAACCATGAACAAATGTAATAGTTTAGAACTTAGTTTGTCTAGATAAATTTACATCAGATTATATTTGATCAAGACAGATCATGTTCAAAACAACAGAAGACTCAAGAATGCAATAAATAGATTGCTAGAAAATTGCATTTTGACTGCAGCTCAATAGGTCAAAATCCATTTATCTTGACTAGTCAAACTATATACATCTCAACCGATCGAGATTGGTGCATATTTGACAAAACTTATTTTCTTAACCATTGGATCTACGGTTGGTGTGACTCATACAATGTAAACACAAACCCTAGAGCACGTTTTTACATACACAAGAGAATAGTGTTTCTATACATAGATCTTGAATTCTTAGTCCTCATTCAACCAAAGCCTACGTGCATACAAAAAATCCGATGATCAAGTGAAGTTGCTGCAACCAATTGACGACAATTATTGGCAAAATCTTTGAGTGTGGATCTTGGATCCACGAACTGAGAGTTTATGCGCAACTAATCAAAATAGAATAGTTCATGGATCTCGAAACTGTGTGATCACATCAGTATGTATTACATGTGGTAGCATTAGATTTAGGGTTAAATTTTCTGTATAAATTTCTATTCTATTTTAGTAGATTTGTTGCCTTGAGGATTGATAGTTAAATCCCCCCAAGTTTTTACTATGAAACGATTTGTTTCATCAATTTTTTGAGTCATTATTTTGGTGTCTTATGTGATTCATGTTTGTGTGATGATATTCAATAGAGATCTAAAGTATAATTACTCTAATTAATTACTTGGCTAAGAATTGGTTAATATTGTGAATCTTGTGACAACCAGGGCCAAAAACCTTAACACAAAGGGTTACGAGTATTACATTTGAATGCCCACTAAGTGTGCTAGATGTTAATGGTCCGTACTCCTTAATTAGTTGTATTTTCCAAAATCCTAAGTTACAATCAAAGATGATAAAAATCTTGATCCTTTGGTTTGGTTAACAAATACATCTTAAGGAATTAAATATCCATCAAGAATATACCAGATACCTGGTAGTTATTGGTCTGTTGACTCTAGAAAACCATTAAGTCTAACTAACCATTAAAATTAAGAAGCCTTTAGTACCCACCAAGCCTTTACGCCAACAGTATTGTTATGTTGCACGTGGCAAGCTGCAGCCTACAACGTTGTAACATTTCACTGCTGAGGACAGAATCAACATACATGGGAGCTTCAGTCATTTCAATTTTAAATATGCTATCAAGATAAGGTTTATAAAATTATATTTTAGGTTGGCATAACAACCATTATTTTTTATGGTATTAATTTTGGCCAAAGCAACATTAAAATTGCTGCTGCACAATGCCACGGAAAAGGTAGCATTTTATTTTGGTTTATAATATGTAACGACAAGTAGTGGTTAAAGACATTTGGTTCACCTAATTAAATAAAAAAAATGTGACAGAGTTGAACAATTATCAAGTTTTTGCAGACACACATACCGCTTCTCTCACTCCTCTCTATAAATAGACATTTCCATATTGCTATGTTTCTCATCCCTCACTCAACCAAGAATAGTATACCATATAAGATATATAGAGATAATCCTCAAATATGAAAGGTGTTTCTTTCCTTATGACTGTGGCCATTTTGGCCTTGGCATCCTCCTTCGTTTCTGCCTATGACCCTAGTCCTTTGCAAGACTTCTGTGTCGCAATTAACGACATCAAATCTGGTGGTATGTATAAAACACTCTCATTGTTATTAGCAGTTGGTAGTAGTATCATCCCTTTTTTCTTTTTGAAATCATTATAAGTTCTACACATTAATGAAATGTGCCCGACAGTTTTTTTTTTTCCTACATGACATGTTACTGTTCATTATTACAAAAATGACTTATTTTTTACAATAACAAGCTTTTCTTTTGTGTAGTATTTGTGAATGGAAAATTTTGCAAGGACCCAACACAAGTCACAGCGAATGATTTTTTTTTCTCTGGACTCAATATTCCCGGAAACACTGGAAACAAAGTCGGATCAAATGTCACTCTTGTGAATGTCGATAAATTAGCAGGTCTCAACACTCTAGGCATATCTTTGGCTCGCCTTGACTTTGTACCATATGGCCTGAATCCTCCTCACACTCACCCTCGTGGCACTGAGCTTTTTGTAGTCATTGAGGGTACATTCTTAGTTGGATTTGTCACATCCAACCCAAACAAACTCTTCACCAAAGTTCTAAACAAGGGAGATGTCTTTGTATTCCCAATCGGTCTCATTCACTTCCAATTCAACATAGGGAAGACTATTGGTCTTGCCTTTGCTGGTCTTAGCAGCCAAAATCCTGGGGTGATCACCATAGCAAATGCGGTCTTTGGATCTGTTCCTCCCATCAATCTTGATGTTCTCATCAAGGCCTTCCAACTAGACAAGAATGTAGTTGAATATCTTCAAAAAGCATTCGCGCCAAACTAGAGTTTTGAAAAATCTATGAAATAGTGATAGTGAACCACTATGAAGTTTGAATAACATTTGTTTGGTTCTCCTTTTGTAATGTCATTTGAATAATTATTATCAAATAAAATGATTTCTTATGATGGCTTTTATGTATCATTGTGTCATTTGCAAGACAATGCAATTTGTGCAGGACTAAATCCTGATTACACCTTGGATCCAAGACGTTTGAAACCACAAGTGTCTGTACTATTATATATGAATTGAACAATATTGTATTAAAAATATACAGAATTTTTAATTTTCACAAATGGCAAGTCAAACTGAGGGCTCAATAGCACCTATTCTATGCCCCCTCCCACAAAAAAAAACATTCCTAAAGGCAACGTTGAAGAAAATTTTAAAAAACTTTTATGGTGTTATTAAAAGATGTATCATTTTATTCTCTTATATAACTTGTATGGAGTTATTAATATTTAAACAAAGCACACATATATTAATTATTAAATTATTAAATTTATACATAATAACCTAAATCCTTCTCCCACTTGTTTTTTTTTTTAAATGTTAAGTTCTTTTTTTTTTTTTTTAAGAAAAAAAAAGGTTAAGCTAGATCCACAAAAGGTATAAATATACTTTTATAAAGTAAGAGTGTAAGGTCAATTTTTGTAGCCCAAGCCCAAATGATATAAGTTAAAGGCCCAATGAACCCAGAACAATGAATTTGTAGAGAGTGGGCGAAATAGCTGGGCTGATTATGAAGCACAGAACAGTTGGCTAGGTTACGTGCAGTGATGATAACATGAACTAAAGCTCAGATAACTCCATGAATGAATGTCCGAAGAGGCATTTTATTGAGTGAACTATGATTACAACATTTAGAGCTACAATAAAGCTTTTCTCTCTCTTTCTCTTTTTCTTTTTCGGTCCCCCATTATTAGGGACCCTTCTTCTTTATATAGCATCCCTTCCTATCATCTCCACCATCCACCTGTTCTTCATCCACGCATCTGCTCAAGTGCATGTCACGTCATGTGTCTACTTTAGTTCTTTGTGAGTGGCGGTAGCTGAGGTTGCACTGTTCAGGGGTCTTCTCCACATAAATGCGGCCAGAAAAGCTGTCGCAGCGCATTAAATGCAGTGGTAGCAGCTTTTCCTTTAGATATTTTTTAGTTCTGATCATTTCTAGATCCACCCAGGACCTATCATTACCGTTGGGATCGTTGGGAAGATTAGTCGGACCTTCCACACGTTTATTTGATCAAGGCTCATCATAGCCGAGGAGCAAGATGTCTTCGGACCAATGGTGACCTCTTCAGACGACACTCCCCTTCTGTTTCTGGGCTTCCTGCTTTAGATAGGCCGCCCCAACCACCTATTAATCCTCAGAAACACAACAGTCCTTAACAGGGGGTTCCGGGCCCATTAAGTAGCTTTGGGCTTTTTCCCCCCATAATAGCCCCTAAAAATCTTAATTTTTCCTTCGCATCCGAAGGGAAAAAGTGGGATTTTGACTTGTTACAGGGTAAAAGCTTGGAAACAGAAAAAAGTTCGGCCTGGCATGCGTGTAGATATAGATGCGCACATTCCATCATTACTGCCGTTGTTTTCCGGATTCCCGAAGCGCTGCATTAATTACGCCGGGGGGCGCCCTGTCCATTGCATCCAACGGTGGGCTATTGATCCAACAGACGGGGTTCTTCCTCGGGACTTTGGCAAAATAACTTCTGCCCTTTCGTTTGACCTCGTATAAAATCCCAGAGGTGGACATTTCTCCTCACTTTGCAACTTTCAAATCATCCCACAAGAACAAGCACACAAACGCTCAGAGCTCTTCCAATCGCCGATTTTGCTTCTTCCCAGAGTCCTCAGGAATCCTTCTGCAAGTTCAGAGATCAGTTTCTATCCCTGTTCCTGTAAGTTTTCACCATCTCAATCCTTCAGTTTTCTCTTTGGCCGTCTATTTTTCAGTTTGGGCGACCATTTCCTCACTGCTACGTTGTGCCTCCGTTTTTCCGTTGAGTGATGGGTAAACTAGAGTATCTGGTAGACAGCCCCACCCAGCTGGAGAAGTTCAGGGCCATATACCGCATACCTCCAAACGTGGGGGTGAAGTATTGCCCTCCGAAGAAAATACTAACTGATCGGGAAACGGGGGAGGTTATGATCCCTTTCATCGCCTTCCTAGAAGGGGGGATGACGATTCCTATAGGCCCTATCACCACTAGTTATCTTATAAACCATAGGATCACCCCTTGGCAGTGCACGTCTAACATGTTTAGGATCTTAGGGGCCATCGAGGACCTCAACCGCCACCTAGGATTGGGGCTCACCTGGCACGACGTGGTGCATATGTACGAGTTCCACAGCCAGCAAGGGGCGGGATATTATTTGAAGTCCCGGTCTGACATTGTTAAACTCATTTCCTGCCTCCCCAAATCCAATAAAGGGATGAAGGATGACTACGTGATCATCTCGGGCGCATGGTATGACGGTCCTCACTGTCCAACCAGAGCAGGAGAGCCAGGTGGGACCCATTAGACTTAAGCACACTAACCATAGGCTCAGGACCTTCGCTTTTTAACAGTTTTTTATTCTTCCTGTATTGCTGCTTTCCGGTTTCTAACAAAGCTCTGCTGTGACTTGTAACAGATAGAAGAAATATATCTCCTCAGCTCAGCCTCACTAACTTTGCCGCGCTCAACTATTTGCTACGGTCCAAGATCTTCGTAAGTGAGGACGGCCAACTCTGATCGGCTCCCCTCATCCTAGGGTACACAGCGAGGCGAAAAAACCTCCAACCGGTCGGCAACGCGATAGTCCAGGGAGATGAACGTCTTAACCGTATTGACGTTTCGTTCAGGGGCTTTTTGGCACCACACGACCTTCCACCAGTACCACATCCAAACCCCCGAGCTATACCCCCTCTCATCCAGCCATTACAGCAAGTTCCCCTTGGACCAGAGGTTGAGGGTGAAAAGGTTGGCTCCTCCACCTCCTCGCTAGAAGAACAAATAGACAAGTTCCACTTTTGAGGGGAGGCTTCAGGGGCAAATCAAGTAGTAGAGGTCTCGAACGCCGAGGAAGGAGGTGACAGGCATTCCAGTGTCCACCCGTTTTTGATAACTGCCCTCCCCAACGACTCTTCGGACGGAGACATGGCGGATTTGAAACTCTTGATGAAGCATAGAGGCAAAAAGGCCGAGCAGAAAGGCGCTACGACCTCCCAACTAGCAAAGATCCTGCCTCCAGCGCCTACCGCGACTCTTGGAGTCGGCTTGAAAACCATGCCGAACCTTCAGAAGAAGAGGCCCCATGAGCCCGAAGAGAGGGAGGTGGGGGTGCCACCCAAGGTGAGCAAGCAGCAGAGGACGGCAAGGGACCGAGGCAAGAGGGCCTTTTCCACTGAAAACCGTGACGAAAACGTTGCGGCCGAGGTCCGCCGAGGAGCAGGACCTCGCATATGGTCCCCAAGGCTTGAGCTGGATGGCGCCCCCATTCTTTGGAATACGTCCCTCAGGAACTATGATGGGGGGAAGGGTAGGATACGTTGCTGAAGCCCTGCAACAGCCACTCCTCCTCCCTCATGATATGGAGTCATTTAGGCGTTTCAGCCAGCAGGAGCTCTTCTTATCCCTTAAGAGGGACATGGCCATGGTAAATGAACTTACTCTCTTAATTTGGGTTCCATTTTTAACTTGCATTGCTTCCTTTCTTCATCTTGTGCTGAAAATGTGGTCATGCAGATTACTCAGCAGATCTACGTGGCTGAGGAATGGAACAAAAAGTCCTCCCTCGAGGCCCAAGTAGCAGCCCAGTCCCAATCCGAGGCGGAGAAGGCTCTTGGTCTGCTGAAGGACGATTATGCTCGCACATCCGAGCAGCTTAAGGTCGTGACCTGGGAAAGGGACAACCATAAGGCCGGCCTTCAAACCGCCGTGACCCAGGCCGAGGAACAGCGCAAACAATTGCGCGCGTCAGAGACCAACTTGGCGACTGAAAGGGAGCTGGTGAAGGGTCTCAGGGCTGAACTCCAGAAAGCTAAGAAGGGCGCCCGAGCAGCTGAGCAGGCGGTTCAACTGACCAAGGAGTCAGTTGAAGCTGAGAGGAAAGCGGCATATCAGCTAGGAGTGGACGAGATTGGAAAGCAGCTTATGGAGCAATTTGCTCTGGTTACTCGCGAGTACTGCGATGTAACCTGGCAAAAGGCACTAGATGTTGCTGGGGTCCCTTCGGACTCTCCCCTGAGGCTACCTGGGAGCATATACTACCATCCAGACATCCTAGAGCTCCCAGAGACTGACTCTCCTCCTGCTCCCCAACTTTTGGAGGCTACGGAGCAAAGCTTAGTCAGTGTAGCTTCCCCATCTGCCCTTGATGCACCCAGAGAGGCTGATCTGCCAGTTGAACCAGCCAAAGACAAAGATCAAGGGTTGGACGAAGAGAAGACTCCTGCTGAGTCCCAGAGCCAAGCCCCAGGAGCTGCTGTTTAGACAGGCCAGGTTGCTGACCCTGTGGTTCCTTCAGCTCAAGAGTAGACACATAGGGCCCCCCTTTTCTTTGTGTTTTTCTTTTTGTAAGAGATCTTGTAAGCCATTTTCCTAATTAATGAAGTAGTTTTTCCCTTGCATTCATTTGCTTTGCTGTGTAATATGACTCACTATTACTATTAAAGCTCTGTGCCTTAACTTTATTGTGATCCTGATATCATGTTAACAACTCGCATGACTAAGATTGGTGTTAGAAAAGGGGCAGAATGTATGAGAATTATTACTAAACAACAAAAACTACAGGGGTTATAGTAAAAAGCTCCACAAGCCTTTCCGAATGTGTACAAAAGACTAAATGGTAATATAGGTTAGGGTTAATCGAAACACGTTTAGGAATCTTAATCATGCCTCATCAGAGAGTGACACTTCAATAAGGACCGTTACATTGGATCTAGATTCAAGCAGTAAGAGAGCTGTGATAGAGTGTTTACTTAAAGACTTAAGTTTAAACATTTAATGAAACTGTAACAGTGCTAACTAATCCCATATCATCTGGTCCGAGGACTACAGGCATGAATGGATTTAAGTTTGAACACTTAAAGGAATCGTAGCATAGTGTTATCTAACCCAAATCATCTGGTCCGAGGACTACAGGCATGAATGGATTTAAGTTTAAACACTTAAAGGAATTGTGACATCGTGTTAACTAACCCAAATCATCTGGTCCGAGGACTACAGGCATGAATGGATTTAAGTTTAAACACTTAAAGGAATCATAATAGATTGGTATGCTGATTAAAAAAAGAGTCTGATTAATAATAATACCTTTTGAGGTTATTTACATTCCACGGGCGTGGTATCACGTGACTGTTTAGGTCTTCAAGGAAGTATGCCCCAATGCCAACTCCTGAAGTAATACGATATGGCCCTTCCCAATTAGGCCCTAATTTTCCTCAAGCTTGGTTCTTTGCAGTGCCAACCACCTTTCTTAGTACGAGATCGCCTGGTTCCAGAGGTCTGAGCTTTACGTTGGCATCGTAGCCCTGTCTTAGCTTTTGTTGGTAATGTGCTAATCGGACCATTGCATTTTCCCTCCTTTCATCAATGAGGTCCAAGCTCTTCTCTAGCAGCCCATCGTTACCCACCGGGCTAAACGAGCTAGTTCTCAGCGTTAGGAATCCAGTTTCCAAGGATATGACAGCTTCAGCCCCGTAGGTCATCGAGAAGGGGGTCTCTCCAGTAGACCTGCGCGGAGTGGTTTTGTAAGCCCAAAGCACATGTGGTAATTCTTCTACCCATTTACCCTTCGCGTCATCTAATCTCTTTTCCAAACCATTCACAATGACCTTGTTGACAGCTTCAGCCTGGCCGTTACCCTGGGGATAAGCTGGGGTGGAGTACCTATTTATAATCCCCAGCTCGCTACAATAGCTCCTAAATCCTTTGCTATCAAACTGCAGGCCATTGTCCGAGATGAAAGCATATGGGACTCCAAATCGAGTAACTATACTCTTCCACAAAAACTTTTACACGTCTACGTCTCGGATATTCGCAAGAGGCTCTGCTTCGACCCACTTGGTGAAGTAATCAGTGCCGACCAGCAGATATTTCTTGTTTCCTGCAGCCTTAGGGAATGGTCCCACGATATCCAAGCCCCATTGGGCAAAAGGCCATGGGCTGGATAGCGGGTTGAGAGTCCCCCATGGCTGATGAATGTGCAGGGCAAACCGCTAACACTAATCACATTTTTTGGCATAATCCAGGGCTTCCTTTTGCATGTTCGGCCACCAATAACCTTGAGTGATGGCTCGGTGAGCCAAGGATCTTCCTCCAGTGTGGCTTCCGCAGATTCCTTCATGCAGTTTCTCTAATAACAGCTCAGCTTTTTCAGGATGCACGCACAACAAATGCGGCCCTGAATAGGAACGTTTGCATAGTTTCTAATTCTCGGACAACCAGAACCTGGCTGCCTTCCTCCGAATTTTATCGGCTTCTCCCTTCTCTTCAGGCAGGATATCTTCCTTCAGGAACTTGACCAGCGGGTCCATCCAACTGGGTCCAGCCCTGACCTGATGTACTTGAATTACTCCTTTTCCAGCTTCGGTAGGCTTATGCAGGTCCTCAACGAGGATAACTCTCGGCAAATCTTGTGCCGAAGAGGTGGCTAGAGTGGCCAAGGAGTCAGCGTGTGAGTTGCCACTCCTAGGAATATACAGCAAGCTGAAAGACTCGAACCCTGACTACAGATGTTTAGCTCGGCTCAGGTATCCCTGTATTCTTTCGTCCTTTGCCTCAAACTCTCCCTGGACTTGACCCACAACCAGTCTTGAGTCCGAGAATACTTTTACTGCCTTTCCTCCCATCCTTTGGACCATACTCATCCCCATCAATAGGGTTTCGTATTCCGCTTCATTATTTGTCGCCGAGAAGCCCAACCTTAATGCTTTTTCAATAACGATTCCTTCGGGGGATATCAGCACTAGCCCCACTCCGGAGCCTCTCTGGTTTTCCGTACCATCCACGTACGCCTCCTAAAGGGAAGGCTCTTGTTGAAAAATCATGCTAACCGATTTTTCATCCATGTCCGATGTCGACTTCACCTCTTCTAGCCGGGGCTCTGTGAACTTGGCTACCAAATCAGCAAGCACCTGGCCCTTGATCGAGGTACGTGGCATATATTTGATGTCAAAAGCCCCTAGGATCGTCCCCCATTTTGCAATTCTCCCAGTGTAGTCTGCACTTCGGAGTATAGCCCTGAGTGAAAGCTGGGTGAGGACGATGACTATATGGGCTTGGAAGTAATGCGGGAGCTTTCATGTACTGTGCACCACCGCTAAAATAGCCTTCTCCAACGGTAAATAACGGACCTCGACTTCATGAAGCGACTTACTTACGCAGTAAACGGGTTTCTGCATACCGTCCTCTGTTCGGATCAGCACCAAGCTTACGACATGGGTAGCTACAGCGATATATGCAAACAATACCTCGTCGGGTTCAGGGCTGGACATGATTGGTGGTCAGGCTAGATAATCTTTCAACTGTTGGAAGGCCACGGCACACTCTTCTGTCCACTCGAACCCTTTCCACTTGTTAATCAAGAAAAAGAAGGGCCAACACCTATCCGCTGATCGAGAGATAAATCGATTTAGGGCTGCCGTCATCCTTGTCAGTTTCTGAACCTTCTTGGGATTTCGAGGAGCTTGCAACTCATTGATGGCCTTTATCTGATCAGGGTTGACCTCAATTCCCCTGTGAGTCACCATATATCCCAGAAACTTGCCTGACCCCACACCAAACGAGCACTTAGCAGCGTTCAAGCGTAGTTTGTACTTCCTGAGAACTTCGAAAGTGCTTTCTAGGTCCTTCACGTGCTCGGACACCACTTTGCTCTTCATCACCATGTCATCTATGTAAATCTCGATATTCCTTCCCAGCTGTGGTTCAAACATTCTCGTCATCATCCTCTGGTAAGTAGAACCCGCATTTTTTAAGCCGAAAGGCATCACCTTATAGTGATAGTTGCCCATGGGAGTCACAAAAGCAGTCTTCTCCTGGTCTTCCTGGGCTAAGGGTATCTAATGATAGCCTTGAAACGCGTCCAAGAAACTCATTCGGGGGTGGCCGACGGTGGCATCTACTAGCCGATCGATTTTAGGCACGGGGAATGGGTCTTTGGGGCATGCCTTGTTTAAGTCGGTGAAGTCCACACATACTCGCCATTTCCCGCTCTTTTTCTTCACCACCACAGTATTTGCCAACCACTCTGGGTAGAAGACCTCTTTAATAGCCCCTGCTTATTTGAGCTTTGCCACTTTTTCTCTGACTGCCTCAGCGTGTTCCTTAGACGGACGCCGAGGAGGCTGCTTCTTAGGGGTGATCATGGGGTTTACTTTCAAATTGTGGCATATAAATTTCGGATCCACCCCAGGGGCTTCATAAGCGTCCCAAGCGAATACGTCAAGGTTTTCTTTAAGAAGTTGCACTAACTCCTCTTTTTCCTGCAACGGCAATTGGGATCCGAGTTGAAAGAATTTCTCGGGATTATCCCCAATGATGACTTTTGTCAAATCTTCGCACCCTGCGCCCTGGTCCGGTTCTTCAATGGGCGATGACTGGTGCTTTGGTTGCTATAAGCCCCTGGTTGATGACTCGGCTCCTGGCTCGTGTTGAATAGCAGCCACTAAGCATTGCCCTGCTACGGATTGATCCCCCCGAATTTCGCAAACTCGGCCTTCGAAAGGATATTTGATTTTCTGATGCAAGGTGGAAGAAACCGCCCCTAGCGCATGAAGCCAAGGTCTGGCTACAATTGCCGTGTAGGGTGAAAAAACGTCCACAACTATGAAATCCACCGCCACCACCTCTAAGCCGGTCTGCACAAGCAGTCGTATTTGTTCCTTCGGGGTAACAACTCTTCCTTCAAAACTGATCAGCGAAGAATGATATGGTGTTAAGTCACTAAGTTTGAGGTTCAACCCCTTGTAGAGATCAGGGTACATTATTTCCGCAGCGCTTTCTTGATCAACCATCACCCGTTTCACATCGTACCCCCTAATTCTGAGGGTGACGACCAACGCATCATCATGAGGCTAGACAGTGCCCACCTTGTCAGCGTTCGAGAAGCCTAAAACCAGCTGATTATCAAGTTTGCACCTCTTTGGACCTTGGCCAGATTCCCCCGCAGATAACCGATCCACAGACAAGACCTTGGATGGCCAGGATCCTGTTCTTCCTGGGGCCGCAAAGATAACGTTGATAGTTCTCAGAGGGGGTTTCAGAAGATCATCCCTCCGGGAGTCCGCGCTCATCGAACCTCCTCGGCCGCTGGTGTGATGTAGGAGATGTCGCAATTTTCCCTCGCTGACTAGTTGTTCCAAATGAATCTACAAGTTCCTGCAGTCCTTAGTCGTGTGCCCATGATCCTGGTGGTATTGGCAGTAGAGATTGCGATTACGTCTATCAGGATTCCCTGCCGTCTTGTTCGGCCACTTGAAGAACGGCTTGTTCTTGACCTTTTCTAAAACTTGGTGGACTGGGTCCCTGAATACGGTGTTGACAGTCTGGGGATTGGCTGTTCCTGATTGCGCAGGAAAATCTCTCCTCAGTTTGCTGCGGTGTATCGATCCGACCTAAAATCCCTCCTTTCTAGAGGGATAACCTTCTCCTTGTCTTTCACTTGTTGTTGGTCTTCTTCAACTCTCTTGTACTTCTCAATACGGTCCATTAGCTGACGAATGTTAGTAACGGGTTTACCAGACAGGGATGTCCTTAAACCGTGATCGGTAAGGAGGCCGAGCTTAAACGTTTCCAGGGCCATTGCGTCAAAATTGCCCTCCATGTCGTTAAACATTTCCCAATATCTATCCGAGTATACCTTCAGGGATTCTCCTTCCTGCATGGTCAAAGACAGCAGAGAAGACAGAGGTCGGGCCACTCTTCGGCATGTGACAAATCGTGAACCAAAAGCTTGGGTGAACTCTTTGAAAGAGCTGATGGAATTTGGGTTCAGCCCATCGAACCACCTCATGGCAACTGGCCCAAGACTGGAAGGAAAAACCTTGCACATCAGTGCCTCATCCCTGGAGTAGACAGCCATCCTTTGGTTAAAATGACTCACGTGTTCCACGGGGTCTGTTTTGCCGTTGTAGATGGTGAACGTTGGTTGGTTAAAGCGCCGAGGAAGTCTGGCCTCTTCGATCCTGCGCGTGAAGGGTGACCTAAAAATTTGGTTTAGAGCCTTGCTCATGGCGTTGCTTCCAACGTCTCCGCGTGATGGACTTCTGCGTTGCCCCTCGTGAGGAGATTCCTGTTCATAGGTATAGGACTCGCTGGCTGGTGTCTTAGATTTGGGTTGATAAGTGACGTCCGACTCATCATCAGGGTCCTCATCAGAATACGAGGGAGCCCGTTTCCTCTTTGTATGGCGTAACTCCCTTCTTAGCTTTTCAACCTCCCACTGCAAATCTCGGTTCTTCTCTGCATGGGACATTTGGCTTCCGCCATGTGACTGGCTCTGACCAGGGGGTATGGTGTGCACGCTACCCTCGCGGTCTTGTCTTCGCTCCAGGTTAAGGAAAGGGTCCTCGTGCTGAGATGCCCTAGACTCCGCTTCTTGTTCACCGTGTTCAGCCATCACCTACTGTTGTCTCCACCCCTGCGCAAGCTCTTCCCACAGACGGTGCCAATTGTAGGGTCAGTTTTTGTAGCCCAAGCCCAAAGGATATGGGTTAAAGGCCTAACGAACCCAGAACAATGAATTTGTGAGAGTGGGCGAGCTGGGCTGGTTATGAAGCACAGAACAGTTGGCTAGGTTACGTGCAATGATGATAACATGAACTAAAGCTCAGATAACTCCATGAATGAATGTCCGAAGAGGTGTTTTATTGAATGAACAGTGATTACAACATTTAGAACTACAGTAGAGCGTTTCTCTCTCTTTTTCTTTTTCTTTTTCGGTTCCCCATTATCAGTGACCCTTCTTCTTTATATAGTGTCCCTTCCTATCATCTCCATCGTCCACCTGTTCTTCATCCGCGCATTTACTCAAGTGCATGTCACGTCATGTGTCTACTTTAGTTCTTTGTAAGTGGCGGTAGCTGAGGTTGCACTATTCAGGGGTCTTCTCCACATAAATATTGTGGACTTAGATTGTACCCGTCCACTTTGAGACTTAGGGTTTTCATCCTTTTAGGATGTTCCATCCAGTTTATGGACTTCAATTACATCCGTCCACTTTGAGACTAAGGGTTTTCATCCTCTTGGGATGATCCGTCTATCTTGTGATGATCCGTCCATCTTATGGACTAAATTGTGCCCGTCCTCTTTAGGACTTAGGGTTTTCATCCTCTTGGGATGATTTATCCATCTGGTGGACTTAGATTGTACCTGTCCACTTTGGGACTTAGGGTTTTCATCCTTATGGGAGGATTCATCCATCTTGTGGACTTAGATTGTATTTGTCCTCTTTAGGACCTAGAGTTTTCATCCTCTTGGGATGATCCGTCCATCTGGTGGACTTAGATTGTACTCGTCCACTTTGGGACTTAGGGTTCTCATCCTTATGGGATGATCCGTCCATCTGGTGGACTTAGATTGTACCCGTCCACTTTGGGACTTAAGTTTTTCTTCCTTATGGGATGATCCGTCTATCTTGTGGACTTAGATTATATTTGTCCTCTTTGGGACTTAGGATTTTCATCCTCTTGGGATGATCCATCCATCTTGTGGACTTATAATTTAAGTAAAAAAAACATAGTTGTGTCTGAATATTCTTTTTATTAATCTAAAAAAAAAAACCATGCGTTTGGAGAAAAGTACTTGCTCCCTTGGGCTTAAAAAGGCATTTGTAGAAAGAATTGTCCGAAGTAAAAACTAGTAATAGTTAAACTAAATAATAAACTTGGAAATTAAATAATAAACTGGGAAATTGGGGAACGTCGATGTTCTTTATATCATCTCTAATGGTAGTACTTTCGTAAGTGCTCTGTGTTCCATGGGTGCTGCAGCATTCGTCCGTCCAGCGTTTCGAGATGGTAGGTGCCCCTTCTTTGCTATGATGTGATCCTATAGGGTCCTTCCTAGTTGGGGCCGAGTTTTCCCTGCGAAGGGTCTCTAGCAACGCCCATCACTTTTTGTAGTACAAGATCTCTAATCTGAAAGTCTCTATGCCTGACGTTGGAGTTGTAGTATTTTGCCATGAGATTCTGGTATCGCACCAACCTCTGCTCTGCTATTGCCTGGATCTCGTCCACCAAGTCTAGCTGAAGGCGCAAGGCCTCTTCGTTCTTATTTTTGTTTTAGTTCTCCACCCGATAGCTTGTGAGCCCAACTTTTGCTGGGATGATAGCATCACTTCCGTATGCTAGTTGAAACAGCGTCTCCACAGTGGGTGTTCTTGTTGTAGTACAGTATGCCCACAGGATGCTTGGTAGTTTGTCAGGCCAGACGCCCTTTGCCCCCTCGAGCCAGGCCTTGATGATCTTGAGTAAGGATCGATTCGTAACTTCGACTTGTCCATAGGCCTGTAGGTGTGCGGGCGATGAGTAGTGATTCTTGATACCCAGCTTCGAACAAAAGTCCCTAAATGCTTTGTTGTCGAACTGCTTTCCATTGTCGGAGACGAGCACTCTTGGTATCTCGTACTTGCAGATAATATTTCTCCATACAAAGCTTCGAATGTTGTTCTCCGTGATAGTGGCTAGGGCCTCTGCTTCCACCCACTTAATGAAGTAGTCGATACCGACTATCAGAAATTTTAGTTGCCTTACCGCTGTCAGGAAGGGGCCCATAATATCTAGATCCCATTAAGCAAATGGCCAAGGGGTCGTCATGGGGGTCAGCTCTTCAAACAATTGCCTGATGAAATTACTAAACCTTTGGCACTTGTCGCAATTCTTGACATAAGCTTGTGCGTCCTTTAACATTGTAAGCCAATAGTACCCTGCTCGAATCAACTTGTGTACTAAGGACCGTGCCCCCAAGTGGTTTCCACAGATACCCTCGTGGACTTGTCTCATCACGTAGTCTCCTTCATTGTAGGTCAAACACCTCAGGTACGGTCGCAAAAATCCTCTTTTGTATAAGACATCTCTAATTAGCACAAATCATGAGGCCTGGACTTTCAACTTCCTAGCAATGTCTTTCCTGTCTAGCAAAGTGCCAGATCTCAAGTATGTTATTAATGGCGTAGTCCAGTTGTTCCCAGAATTCACTTCCTGTACATTTGTTCTGTCATTAATAAGCAAGGAGATTTGGACAAACGACAATACCTGTTCGGGGACAAGTATAAATTCTGCAGAGGCCACTTTTGCAACACAGTCGGCACATTCGTTCTCCTCCCTTGGGATTTGAACTAATCTGACTTTGAGGCTGCCGATCCGATTCTTCACTTCTTCCAAGTACTTCTTCATCCTTTCATTTTTGCACTCGTAGACGCCATTAATCTAACTTGTTATTACTTGAGAATCACAATGTACGATCATGTTTTCAACACTTGCTGCCTTTGCAAGGTCTAACCCTACCACCAAGGCTTCATACTCGGCCTTATTGTTGGCCATGGGGAAGTCCAATCGGATCATGCATTCAATTTTATTTTCCTTCGGGGTTTGGATCACCATACTAGCACCTCCGGTTTGTCTATTTGAAGATCCGTCCGTGTGGATGCTCTATTGTCCGAGGACTTTCGCTCCCTTGCCTTCCAATTGAGTATATTCAGCGATGAAGTCTGCCACAGCTTACCCCTTTATCACGGTTTTCGGGCGATATTGTATATCAAATTTGCTCAGCTCTATTACCCATAAAGCCATTCATCTAGCAGCCTCAGGGCTGCTCATAGCTCTTTTCAGGGGCTGATTCGTCAAGACTATGATGGTATGGTTTGAAAGTACGGCTTGAGCTTTCATGCTGCAGTTACCAGTGCGAAGGCTAACTTCTCCATCTGGGGGTACCTCTCTTCTGCTCCTCGGAATGCCCTACTTATAATATAGACGAGTCATTGGGATCTTTCTTCCTCTCTTACTAAGGCCGTGCTGACCGCTGCTTGCGAAACTGCTAAGTAATGGTAGAGTTCTTCTCCTAGTTTGGACGGGCTGAGTAATGGTGGAGATGAAAGGTATTTCTTCAAGTCTTCAAATGCCTTCTGGCACTCGTTCATCCATTCGAACGATTTTCTTAGAGTGCGGAAGAATGACAGACATTTGTCCGTTGCTTTAGAGACGAACCTATTTAAGGCTGCAATTTTGCCATTCAAGCTTTGCAACTCTTTCACCGTCCTCGGTGGTTCTAACTCTATTATGGCCTGTATCTTTTCCGGGTTGACCTCTATACCTCTTTGGGATACCATGAAGCCCAAGAATTTCCCTGCCGTTACTCCGAACACGCACTTGCTTGGATTCAGCTTCATGTTATATGACCGCAAGGTGTCGAACGTCTCTTCGAGTTCGTTTAGGTGGTCATTTTGTGCAGGCTCTTCACCAACATGTCATCAACGTAAACTTATACGTTCCTCCCAATCTAATGCGTGAACGTTTTGATCGGCCTCCTTCATCTTGATTTGATTATAGCCCGAAAAGGCGTCCATGAAGCTTAGGAGCTAGTGTCTTGCTGTTGAGTCTACTAAAGTATCTATCCGAGGGAGGGGGTAGCTGTCCTTCGGGCACGCCCTATTGAGGTCCGTGAAATCGACGCACATTTGCCACTTCCCATTAGCCTTCTTGACCATGACTACGTTCGCCAACCAATGGGGGTAGTACACTTCTCGAATGAAATTTACTTCCAGTAGCTTCCTGACCTCTTCTGCTATCACTCTGTCTCGCTTATGCGCGCACACTCGCTTTTTCTGTCGGACGGGTGAATATGCGGGGTTTACATTCAGACTATGAACTATGACCGAGGGATCAATCCTGGGCATGTCCTCATGGCTTCACGCAAAGACATCTTGATTCATCTTAAGGAAAGCTACGAGGGCTTGACATATTGGCTGGCTAGCCAGTGTCCCCACTTTAGTCATTCGTTCAGGTCTTGATTCATCGAGTGTTATCTCTTCTAGTTCTTCAACTGGCTTTGCTATGGTCAGTTGCTCTTCTATGCACATAGTCTGTTGGTGGTCCTCCATCTCTAACATGGCAATGTAGCATTCGTATGCTGCCACCTGATTTCCTCGTAACTTGCCGACCCTATAGTCCGTAGGAAATTTGATTATTGGGTGGTACGTAGATGTTGCTGCCTTCCACGAGTTAAGGTTGGGTCGTCCGAGGATAGCATTGTAAGCAGACGAACAATTGACCACGAGGAATGTCACATCCTTAGTGATTTGCTGAGTATAGTCACCTATTGTTATCGAAAGCGTGACCATGCCCATTGGAAATACCCTTGTTCCTCCAAAATCGACCAGCGGAGCATTTGTTGGTATCAATCTTTCTCTGTCGATTCTCATTTGCTAGAACGCTGGGTAGTATAGGATGTCTGCTAAGCTATCGTTGTCGACCAACACCTAGTGCACATTGTAGTGCCCCACACGTATGCTAACAACAAGTGTGTCGTCATGTGGATGATGAAGACGTTACGCATCTTCTTCTGAGAACTCGACGATGGGGCTTTCCTTCCGCGCTATCTTAGGTACGGAGCTCGTTAGCTGGACGTTTTGGATCATCCTAAGGTAGGTCTTTCGAGCCTTTTTGGATGAGCCAATAGTCGTGGTTCCCCCTACAATCATCCTTATGTCTCCAATAGGGGGCCTCGGACACTCATTATCCCGTCGGAGGGCCTACTCTTGAGGATTTAGATCCGTTCTCTCCTTGTTGACGAACTTCTGCAACTTTCCTTGTTTGATAAGGGCCTCAATCTATTACTTTAGGTCATAGTAATCGGCCGTGTCATGGCCGTGGTCACAATGGAAGCGACAATACTTGTCTCTAGCTCGCTTGTTTGGATCACTCTTTAGCTTCCCTGAAAATGTTAAAGCTCCTTCGTCTTTGATCTGTATCAAGACTTGGTCTATTGGGGCATTTAATGGAGTGAAGCTTGTAAACCTTCCTCCCTGGGGCTTAGGGTGCCTTTCATCCCTTTTGTCTCCTGTTCTTGGTTTCTTCCGTCCTTGGTCCTGTCGTGCATCTTCCTGCCGCTCTCTCTTCCTAGGCTTTTCCTCCCGAGCCAGCAGTGCGTCTTCCGTATTCATGTACTTGGTGGCCCTATAGAGTACTTCTGACATGGTTTTTGGGTCGTTTTTGTATAAAGAGAACAAGAACTTACCCTTACGCAAACCATTCGTGAAGGCTACTACAAGTATCTTGTCATCGACTTCATTGATCGAGAGTGCTTCCTTATTGAAGCAAGTTATGTAGGATCTCAGCATCTCATTCTCTCGCTGCCTGATGCTCATCAAGTACGCCGTGGACTTCTTGTACCTATGTCCCCCGATAAAGTGTGAAGTAAACTGAGCGCTTAGTTCCTTGAAATTGCTGATAAAGTTCGGCGTCAGTCGATTGAACCATATCCTTGTGGGACCCTTAAGCGTTGTAGGGAAGGCCCTACATATGATTTCGTCTGCTACCCCTTGAAGGTGCATCAAGGTTTTGAAGGTTTCCAGGTGATCTAGAGGGTCCTTGACCTTGTCGTAACTTTCTATCTGTGGCATGTGAAACTTATGTGTAGGGGAAAGGAATTGACGGGGGCGGTGAACGGAGAGTCGGTCCGGTTGACTAGGTCATTAAGATTGCTGGACACTCGTCCCTTGAGGGTGTTCATCATGACCTCCATCTGTTCCTTCATCGCTTGCATCTCCGTGATAATAGGAGGTGGAGCCGTATCCATGAGGGATGAGAGGCTCATATGTTGTTGTTCTGGTCTGCTTAGGGCGTTGCTACCTTCAGGCCCCTCTCGATCTCTTCGCACAACGTTGGTACCTTCTTGGTCCTCCCTCTGATTGTTTGGTGCTGCATTTTTTTGGTGCAACTACTCTTCTAGGTCGCGGTTTTGTTTGGTGAGACGCTCCACAGTTGCGGTGAGAGTTTGGACCTGTCTCTCGAGAGCAATTGTGGGTGGTTCCTCTCCTTCGATGTCATTGGTGGTTGCCATTGAGCGAGTGAGCACCATGCAACTCTTTTGTCCGGGAAGCGTTAACACGGCTTATAAATTGCAAAGAATGAAACTTTCCCACAGACGGCGCCATCTGATGATGCCGAAAAATCACCAGTGAATCATGTGATACTCGCACATTCGGAACAACACCTGCACAGCAAGAAAAAAAAAAAAAAGACCTTCATAGAGAGCACCGGTGTGGTGCCGGCCAAGTACCCTTCGAAGATCAAGTTAGAAACTCTTATAATTCTAGAGTGCTAGAGAGGGCCAATTATGCGTACCTTAATTTGTGAGCATATTAAGGCTTTTATAATAGTCGAAAATTGACCTATTTTCCTTGGAGTCGAAGTCCTTTCCTTATAGGAATCCTCTTGAGAAGTCTTAAACGTGATGGACAAGTCTTTTCCTTATAAAGAAGATTTTCATTAATGCGCGCAGCTTCTAGAATCCTCTTTGCGCTAGGATTCTATTTACTTTAAGATTCTATGGTGTGCGCCGCAAGTATTCCCATCTAGGGTTTCTGTCTGACACATGGCCAATTGATCTGTCTAGGTTGTGTCCGTTCATGATGGATCCATCCTCAACAGGTCTTTCACACAATGGGCCCATCCTTCATCGGCCCATGGATGAGGAATCGCCCAGCCCACTTTACTGGGATCCGTCAACTTATATTTTTCCTCTTCACTAATAGACCAATTAACCAATTTTTATTTCTCTTTCTATAAAAATACATATCAAATTAATCTCTATAATTTAAAAAGTAACAAATTAAACTCTAAACCTCAAACATAGTTAGTTGAAGTTTAATATGTTATTTTTTTTAAATCTCGGGAATTAAATTGCTACTTTTTTTAAATTATAGGGTTTACTTTATTACTTTAAAAAAAAATTAAAGGTTTAATTTATTAGTTATAAAATTGCATAATTTAATTTGTTATGTCTCATAACTTATAGGGTTAAATTTTTTTTTTTTAAGAGAATCATTGGACTAGCTCAAATATTTTGAGAGGAGAACTCTTTTTTTTTTTTTTCTTTTTTTTTTTTAAATAAGGAGAACTCCAATTTTTATTACTTATATTTTTAAAATGCTCCATATTTCTTTTTCTTTTTTAAGGTGGGGGGTGGGACACAAAAATTATCTTATTAAACATTCTTATAAGACATATCTCTCATAATTTTGGAGGAGAACTCTTTTTTTTTTATAAGGAGAACTCCAATTTTTATAACTTATATTTTTAAAATGCTCCATATTTCTTTTTCTTTTTTAAGGTTGGGGGGTGGGACACAAAAATTATCTTATTAAACATTCTTATAAGACATATCTCTTATAATATGTGTAGTCAAGCTCATATGTTGTGAAAATTTCATGAGATATATTGTTCTTGAATACACATTTTTCAAGACTCTTGATATTAATTTGAAATGCTTAAGAATTGAGACTCTTCCTACAAAGCAAATAGACTTCCATTTATTAGATGTTCTAATTCAATTAGTCCATTAATTTTTACTCTTATTGCCAAATTAGTTCATAAAATTTAATTTTTTTCAAAATTTTCTCTTGTTTTTACACTGGCCATTCTATGCAAATCTATTAACAAACAACTATACACTTTTGTTTTTTTTTTTTTTTTTAAAAGTAAAAATTAACATACTAAATTGAATTTTTTTTTTAAATAGATTGAAATTCGGTTCAATTTAGGAGTATTGCACCATGCAATACCACTTAGGCACTTACAAAAGGCTGAGAAGCCTTTAGATCATTTTTTTTATATTATAAATATTTTTAATTTTTTTTTTTTACATTTTTAACTTTTTACTCACACATTTAAGTGTAATCACATGGTGTAATAGCTGATCCATTTTTTCCCCCCTGGAAACACCTGATCCAATTCCTTAAAAATCAATTGGTGGGACATGAACACAGTGGGCTCTGGTTTCATAACCTGTGCCCAAAAGGGCAAAAAGAAATCATAACAGTGGGTCACAAAAATTAGAGCAATATCACAAATAAAGAAAAAAAAAAAACCACACCATTGGAAACGACATAGATAACCCTCACTCTACTAAATGAAATTTTGACCACCAATGCTTAGTCCAAGGGTGTTATTGTCATTTCACATAAGTGCAGCCAAAGTTCTCAGTCTTTAATAATCTCATCCCAAATGCCACCATTTACAACTTTAATTCCTTTTAAAATCCCATTAATCAAAAAAAATTTATTTAATTATTTTTCTCAATTAATCTCTTGCCTAGGAAAATTATTTAAGTCCCCCCAATTTACACACCACCATTTTTCTCCTATGTTCACCAAAAAAAAAAAGGAACCAAAAGAACCAAAACAAAGAAGCCCCAAAATTTTATAAAAGGAAAGAGCGTTTCCTTTTTCAGACAATCAAGTGAAAACTCGAAATTATCAAAACCTCGTTCGTTGGTTCTTATCCGAACTCTCCATTTAAGGTAACTGCTTTAAGGTCTTGTTTGGACACAGAATCGAACTATTTTATTTAATTTTTATAAACCGATTGTTCAGGTTCTTCTGCATGTGTACCTTTTGATTTGAGATCTTTATGCGTTTTTTTTTTTTTTTGCTTTCAAAATGTACCCGTACATGTGTATTTATAGGTGCTTTTTTTTCGCATTATGGATTCGGCCAGCTTTACCGTTGTAGCAAAATCAGCTTCTCTTTCACTTTGTTGAAGCAAATCCACCAGGTTCTTCAAATTTGTTTTCTATGTTTTTGTTTTTTGTTTTATAGGTTTGTTAGTTTTGTGTTTATAGTTGAAAGTTTTGTGTTTGGAGTATGGAGATTTTTGTTTCAGTTCGTGTTGTTGATGCTATTATATAACTTACAGTGTCTTGATTTATACACATATGTCACATACCTTGGAAAATGTTATAATTAATTTGTGGGATTCATTTCTTTGTTTGTATTTCTATGTGGGTCGTGTAGTGTATGTACTAATTCATCTAATTTAATCTAAACCCATGATTTTGCTTTGAATGAGAAAAATAAGAAGGGAAATTTTGAGGAAAAGGATTGCCTTTAAACTATTGAAGAATTTGACTGTGGTAAATAAAAAACCTGCTATTTATATGGATTCGGGAGCTATGACAAAATTGGTACATTTATTATGGGTTGTGGTATTGGAAATATCTGAATGTCATATTTCTTGATCTTAGATTATGGAATTAGAGTTGTTTCATAGGGTTTATCATTGTCACCTTTGGCTTTTATAACGAAACAGATCAGTAGACTAATTGCTAACAATCTGTACTTATTATAAATAAATGGTAACAGCGTAGAATTAGAGTAATCAGGGTATTTAACATGGTATCGGGATAGAGGCCTTGACACATCCTCCCAATTATATTTAACACGTGTAAAAGTATTGAATAATGACTTTTTGATTATGGCACAGTCCTAGAATACTGGAAACATACAATGGAAGAGCCAAAAAAAGAAAAATCAGAAAGCAGAATAATTAGCATCTAAAGTTTAAACAATCTAAAAACTTTATGAGGCTTATCGAAGATTTGTAGGCCAGTGAAGAATGGAGGGCTAGGCATTCGGTGCTTGAGAAGGTTTAACTCTGCCTTATTAGCCAAATGGTTGTGGCGTTATGGTGCAGAGAATGATGCACTTTGGAGAAGGGTCATTGGGGTGAAGTATGGGAATGAGTGGGGTGGTTGGTGTACAAAATCCGTGTTTGGAGCATATGGTGTTTGTTTGTGGAAGTTCATTAGAAGAGGCTGGCTGAATTTTTCTAAGTTCCTTCGGTATGATGTGGGTGATGGTTTTCGTGTTAGGTTTTGGGATGATGTATGGTGTAGGGATCGTCCTCTTAAGGAGGTGTTTCCAGATTTATATAATATTTATTAGTAGGACTAGGGATGCTTCAGTCTCTGAGGTTATGTGCTTTGCTAATGGGAGAATCTATTGGGACCTTCAGTTTTGCCGCCTAGTGAATGATCAAGAGTCACAATCTTTGGATTCGTGTATGGTCTTGATCTACTCCACTATGGTGCAAGGTGTTGGTTCTGACAAACTTTGTTGGAAGTCGGCCAGCAGTAGGGGTTTCGTGGTGAGCATGTATTATCACTCCCTATCCCCCTCTACTGCCATTTCCTTCCCGTGGAAAATGATGTGGCAATCGAAGGTTCCTCTCCGGGCAGCTTTTTTCTCTTGGACTGCGGCCTTAGGCAAGATTCTAACTATTGATAACCTTTGGAAGAGGCACTTTGTTGTCCTTGAGTGGTGTTTTATGTGCAAAAGGTGTGGGGAATCTGTAGATCATCTCCTTCTTCACTGTCCTTTGGCTTATGATATGTGGAGTATGGTCTTTTGCTTGTTTGGTATTTGTTGGGTGATGCTGCAAAGGGTAGTGGACTTGTTGGATTGTTGGTCATGTAACTTCAGTCGTCATTGTAAGTTAGTTATATGGAGGATGGTGCCGCACTGTTTGATGTGGTGTATCTGGCGGGAATGGAATGCTAGAAGCTTTGAGGGTCACGAACGGTCCTTTCTTGAGTTGAAGTCTTTTTCTTTTTTTCTCTTCTCGAATGGTGTTTAGCTTTACCATCTTTTACTTGTTTTTCTCTTCCTGTTTTGTTTGATCATTGTAATTTGGTTTCTTGATGTTTTTGCCTGTCTAGTACATTTCCTATGTACAGGGCTGTGTTCTTTAATATATATTTTCCGTTACTTATCAAAAAAAGAAAAAAAGGATACCCCACTTGCCAAAATGCTCCTTCCAACGTGCCAATAGCTTAATCACTGATCTCAGCATAACCAAACTCTCTCCAAATAAACAAAATACAAGAGTCCACAATTCCCAAGCAATTATACAATGTAGAAAAAGATGATCCACTGACTCCCTGTTTGACTTAACATGTGACATCAGTCCTGTATTTATTATAGTCATTTTCTTAAATTATCTTTTGGTAAATTTCCCCAAAGTGACTAGCCAAATAAAAAAGTTACTCTTGGTAGCACTCAAGACTCTCCATATACTTCTCCATGTAAAAGAATTATCAACCTTGATCTCTTTGCCTTGTAAAACTCTTGACTTGAAACCCTTGACTCTTTGAAGGGGAACTACACTAACTTATCTTCTCCCTCCTAGAGAATTTTGATAGAATATAAGTCATCCATAAAATCTTCATAGATTCTTACTCACAATGAATACATCCATTTGACAATTCTGTATTGATACATATGGACTTCCTATATAAAAATTGTGGAGATTTTTTGTTGTGTAGCACTTCATGTTTCTCTTTCTAGGTACTTAGTCTTTATAAACCATGAAAGTTCAACTACCTTTGATTATCTTTTAAATATTACTTCTTTTTTTTTTTTAATTAATGATAACAATATTTTGGTAATATTATTTAAGGAAACCAATATGTTTGAAGTTGAAGAGTCTGTTTAGATACCGTTTATTTGCTGAAAATTGAAAACTTATTACTAAAAACACTATAGCAAAATAATTTTTAAAGGTGTGAATAGTGCCGTGGGACCCAAAAATGTATGGGTATGCGCGTTTTTGTGTTTTTGGCTGGGTCGTGAACAATGCCGTGGGACCTAGCCAAAAACAAAAATGCAAACGCTAAATCATTTGCACGCAAACGCACACAAAATATCATTTGAATTATATTTACTGCGGTTGGTTTTTTTTTTTTTTTTTGGGGGGGGGGGGGGGGGTTTGCTTACGCACACTCTCTTTTTTAAAGGGGTCTATTTGGCACATTTCAGGCTCTTTTGTTTTGTCTGCATATATCATTTGGATCCTTGAAAGTGATAAATAGTATTGAATCAGCACTTTTGGGTTTTTTCAGGTTGAATTCATTATATGGATATTAGGAAGTGCATATCTCCTACTGGTGCACCTTCTCTTACCATGGCGCCTTTGAAATTTTCAAATAGGCTGCATGAGAAGGCTCAACCTGAAAAAGAACAGGGAGCTACTGGTCAGGTTGTTGAGTCTGGAGTTGATATAGACCTTAGAGAAATTTACTTTTTGATTATGCATTTCCTGGCCTCTGGTCCATGCCAGAGGAGTTTTGAGCAATTCTGCAATGAACTTTTAGAATATCAACTTCTACCTAGAAGATATCATGCCTGGTTTTCAAGGAGTGGTGCACACAGCGGGGATGGCGATGATGATGGCATCTCTTTTCCGTTGAGCTACCATAATCTAGTGGAGAGGTATACATGCTTGTTATATTGTTCTACCGTATTCAAATTCTAAATTTATTCATGTTAACAATAAAGTAACAAGGGATTGGAAATTTTTGCTTATGGTTGTTTTCACTTTTCATTTTTATTTTCTAGTTCATATCCTATGTCCCTGTTTCCATTGAGTTCCATATGTTCTACTGTAAGTCATCTGTAATTTTCATTACTATAGGCTGATTGAAAGTTCTAATTTGAAAATTCCTCACTTAAAACCTAGTTTACTCAATGGAAGTCTACTGAATAAAGGGCAAATTATCGGAATTCTCTTTTTTTTTTTTTTGTTTCTGAAGATGACGCTGACCTATCAGTTATTTTTCCCATTTCCTTGTTTCTTTTCCCTAAATCACACTGCCTGGCCATGTTGTTGTTGTCAACGTTGCCCATTTGCCATTACTTCTTGTATAGCTTTTGCTTTCTTTTTCCATAATATATTTTTCCTCCAGAATTGGATTTGCCTCCTACAGAGTCATTGGATTGGGTGTTTAAAATTCATCTCCTAATTGACACAGTTATAATCTAGACAATTGGAGTATTAGATAGTCAAACTTTTTAAGAGCTGGTAATTGAACGAATACCAAAAAGAGTGGATGTGGATATTGTTAATGCCAAACTTGAGGGTATAGCCATGTATTTTAGAGCTCTGCCAGGCAGTTTTTCCTTTTTGGTCATATTTTTCTGTTTTCACAACCTCTGTAACCCTCTTGAATCTGGATTGAATCCCAGTTCTTGGTTGCAACCACCAAGAGACTTTATCTTGGAGCTATCTGTCTCTATTCTGTGCGAGGTTTCTTTGGCTGCACTAATTTATTGTTGCGTTATATATATATATATATAGCTTTTTAATTAATTTTTCTGATGCATCTCTCATATTACTTCCATATGCTGTATAGGATTTAATGTATTTGCCATTTTTGTAAACCTCTAGGTATCCTCACATTGAGAAGGATCACTTGGTAAAGCTTCTGAAGCAACTAATAGTGAGTGCGGCCCCTCCTTTGCTTGGCAAGGTTGGAGGAAACACTCCCAATGCAGCTGATGTTCCTACGTTACTGGGAACTGGTTCCTTTTCGCTTCTGGATTGTATGTGATATAATATAGTAATTTAGATGCTCTCATTGATTGTCTCCCCCCACCCCCCCCACACCAAATAGTTGTTAGAACTTTAAAACCATGGACAACGTGAATTTTTACATGAAAATTTAGGCTACATATGGTTTTGTTTCTATTAGATTTTGTTTCGTTGAGTTGAGTTGTTCTCACTAAAGAATTATAATAATTATTAAAGGCCTTGATGATTACTGCAGCATAACACCTATATTTGTCAACTCCTTGCCACATAAAGTTTCCTTTTTTGATTGACATTATGACCTGTCTTCACAATATGTTGTACTATCCTGTGTTGATCGTCCATTATAAACTCCAAATTTCTAGTATTATGCTATTATTCTATCAAATTTTCCATAAATAAAGAAAATTATGAAGACATTTAATTAATGCACAACAACTTCCGCAACTTGTTTCTGAAATAACGAGCCAGAAGTGGATTTACTTTGACATCACATTCTTGAACTTTTTAGGTAGCATCTTCAAAGTCCATCATCACCCTTTGCTTCTTTGAAGTGGCTCTCCTTACCCAACTGAATCCAAGTATCATAAACTTAAAGCCACACTGTTGTAGTATACATGTGTAAGAGCAGATTTTGGGCTTATCTTGTTTGCACTCTTATCTTTATATAAGCTGTTCATGGATTTAAAATTGGCCTCTTCATTTCTTTACTGGAATTTATTTCGTTGAAGCCTGTCTCTGCAAAGGGTTTTGGATAAATTTCTTGTTCACCACTACAAGCATAACTGTTTTTTTCTTCCCACCTCACTATCTTTGCTGAACTGATATACCCCAAGAAGAAAACTTTGCTGAATTGGTCATGAAGCCTACTTTAAAGTATTAACTGACTCCTCGTTCGCACCTTTATTCATGTTTCCCACTAAATTTGGTTTCCTCCTCTTTTTGTTTGGGATTTCTGTTTCAATTGGCGTTGATTCATTTGATGAGTAGGAGTGCCAATGAGCTCCAGCTCAAATGGCGCCTATGAGTAAGGTGAAGGGTGAGGTTGTGGGCTGAAGACCCACCGAGTAAGTTGGTAACTTACCAATAGAAAATAAAGAAGAATAAAAGTGGCATAAGTCAATTTATTGCAAGGTGGTTTAACTTGATTGGAAGCAAAATTTGAAAGTAGGATGTAGTGATCTTGTAAAATTCTTTTAGGTCTTTTTGATCCTGTCTAAGGAAGCATAGAAACTTATATTCACTATACAATACATTACATTATCTGTATACAAAAGATCTCATTATCTGTTTACTTATTCGAACTTTTCTTTCTGGCTTTTGCAGGTGGTAGGAATATGGAAACGAAGCAAGTTAAGCCTTTGCGAGCTTACCTACGATGGCCACACATGCAGGCTGATGAAGTTCGTGGGCTAAGTTTAAGGGAAATTGGAGGAGGATTCACCAAGCATCATCGTGCTCCATCTATTCGCTCTGCATGTTATGCAATTGCTAAACCATCAACCCTGGTGCAAAGGATGCAAAATAAGATGAAGCTAAGGGGGCATCGTAATGCTGTCTACTGTGGTATGGTTATCCCATTCTATGAGATCAAGTTACAACATGTCAGCAGGAAAAAAAGAAAAAAGAAAATCTCTGGAAAAATGATACAGTAACTGGGTCACTGATGATGTTGAGTATTTCCAAGCACTTGTGATTTTACTATTTCTGTTCTTGATTTTAATGATTGCAATATTTCCCCTCCCTGGGGAAGAAAAACCTATCCAACAAAATATTTGCATTTTTCTTTTATATATATATATATATATTTTTAATTTTGAGGTTTCTCAAAAAAAAAAAGAAAAAAAAAAGTGTTTCACAAATTGTACTTTTATCCAACAAAATATTTGCATTTTTCTTTTATATATATATATATATATTTATAATTTTGAGGTTTCTCAAAAAAAAAAAGAAAAAAAAAAGTGTTTCACAAATTGTACTTGTATTGTTTCTTTGGAAATTTTCTGAGATTGATGTACGAAACATATGCATTTTATTACTACTCTGCTGCTATTTGTTCAGCACCCCCAGAAACTTTTGGTAATACATGCATGTATGTATTATGTAACATATCTATTGTCCATCATAACATTTTCTGCAATATGAATCTGTGATTCTTATTGTCATAGTGCCAACTTTAGTACAACATTTAGTGGTGACAGAATTATTTTGAACAACTTTGCTTCTATCTTGTAGCCATTTTTGATAGGTCAGGACGATATGTAATCACTGGTTCTGATGATCGTCTTGTCAAGATTTGGTCAATGGATACAGCATTTTGCTTGGCTAGCTGTCGTGGACATGAAGTGAGTTAAGATTGTCCATATAATAAGTGGAGCTTATAATTTGATAATAAAGCCTGTTCTACTATTTTTCTATATTTTTTTAATTTTGTCTGCTCATTATATGATTAAAGGGTGACATTACTGACTTGGCTGTAAGTTCAAACAACGCTTTAGTGGCATCTGCTTCAAATGACTTTGTTATTCGAGTTGTAAGTATATCCTACCTAACATTTTAGTATGCTCCTTTCAAATTCCTGGACATTTGATTAGCTTTTTCTGGTATATTCAGTGGCGTTTGCCAGATGGAATGCCGATTTCAGTTTTGAGGGGGCATACTGGAGCTGTTACTGCTATTGTATTTAGTCCCAGGCCAAGTGCCATATACCAGCTTTTATCGTGAGCCCCATCTTCAGAGTTATCACTCCCTGTTGCTTCCCTTTAGTTGTGCTGTTGATCTGCTGTTATTGTTTGTGACCTAAAAATACTCTGATCAGTTCTGTTTCCTAGTTTCAAGTATTTTCATATTTTGTTCATTCTATGCACCTCCTGACACTTAGCAAGCTCTTTGGCTTTAACAGTGATGTAGTGGAATTCTTTTTGTTTTATTGATAGGTGATTTAGTTGAATTCTTTTCTTTTGTTATCATATCTGTGCTTGCAACATTTGTAGGTTTCTTTAAAATGGGACTGCACACATCCTGTGTCAGCACATTTTCCTTTTCAATAAAATTTTTACTTGTAAAAATAAAAATAAAAATTTGTAGGTCATCAGATGATGGGACTTGTCGAATCTGGGATGCTCGGTATTCCAACCTCAAGCCACGAGTATACATGCCAAAACCTTCAGACATTCTAAATGGTTAGATGATTGCTTCTACATTGTTGCTTATTAGTTAACTAATATTCCCGTGATATGCACTTACATAGGAACTGTGAAGTTTACTGCAGGGAAGAGCAATGGTCTGTCAAGCAATGGATCCTCCTCAAGTAATGGTCCACAGAGCCATCAGATACTTTGTTGTGCTTACAATGCCAATGGAACTGTTTTTGTTACTGGTAGCTCTGACACTTTTGCAAGGGTGCGTTCAAACATACACCCTTCAATTAAGTTCATATGATTCATCTGCCAAAATTTAGCTCACTTGTATTGGTTACTTTGGTTAGATATCTTGTTGGATTTGTTCATCAAGAACCATGTACTTGCAGGTTTGGAGTGCTTTTAAATGTACCCAAGAGGACCTGGATCAACCAGTACCTGAGTTGGATGTGTTGTCTGGCCATGAGAATGATGTCAATTATGTGCAATTCAGGTTAGTCCACCCCAGTTAGTGACTGACCTTACATTTGATTTTTACGATGTTTCATATTATCTGTGCTGCTTACTTTATGCAGTGGTTGCGCTGTTGCCTCAAAATCTTCGATGGCCGACTCTTTGAAGGAGGAGAATATTCCAAAGTTCAAAAATTCCTGGTCTGTGAATATACCTTCATTTTTTTAATCTTATTTCCCTTTCAAAATTTAAGTAGCCCGATATTGTCCCTTGGTCTTTATTTCATTTCAAAATTTAATTAATTAATGTTATCCATTAACATATATTGTGATGAGCTTTTTCACACCCCTGCTCTTGTTGTTAAATTTACTTAGCACCACTTCCTTGAATTGTGATGTTCTCAGGTTTTGTCATGACAACATAGTTACCTGTTCTCGTGATGGCAGTGCAATTATTTGGGTTCCAAGACCACGTAGATCCCATGTGAGCCTATTTATGGTTTACCATTATAGTTTCCAAAGTTTTGGTGCTGTTCAACTTCCTTGAAATTTTGTTCTTCCAGGGTTTTTTGCACTTTTATTTATTTATTTGTTTTTAATATTGTTAAATTTGATGTAATAAACTATAAAAATATGTAGCATGTGGAATTTGATTCCCTCTCTATATCATCATTATAGGGAAAAGTTGGACGTTGGACACGGGCATATCATCTAAAAGTTCCACCACCTCCATTGCCTCCACAACCTCCTCGAGGAGGTCCACGCCAGAGATTTCTTCCAACCCCCCGTGGTGTTAATATGATTGTATGGAGTCTGGATAACCGCTTTGTGCTTGCAGCTATCATGGGTAAAGTACAATTTTTTAATTTTATCATGGGTAAAGTAAATATATTGACTGGTACTTTACTGTAAAGAAAAATAAGATAAGATCCTCTTGTGTGTACCTGTCCTGGATCTTACCTCAATGAAGCCTTAAATCCAAAACGTGTAGATAATTTCAGGGGCAGTCATTTGCCATCTGGCTTTATCATCACTTGTTATTGTAAGCCATCATGTCTCTTCTTGTTTGGTCAACCATTGTTGTGCAGACTTTTAGTAAATGAGAGAGAGATGCACCAGGGCAAAAATATTATAGATGCAAGATATAAAAGGGGAATGAATGCTTCTTCTTTTTTTGCCATTTTTTCGTCTTTGAATTTTTAATGAACTCACCCCATTCGTTGACGCTATAAAATACTAACTGATATTCCTATCAAGGATTGGCTTCTCTGTTATCCTCATAGCAGCTTCAATTGAAGCAGATCACTCTCTTTTTATACTGCATTCGTTGGCCTCCCTTGCACGACTGAATGATTGTAGTTACTTTTTACTTTCTCTTGTTTCTATTTTGTTCCACCCATGGCATCTTTTAGTTAAAATATTTCTATTCTACCATTTCATAAATTTTAGCCTCATTCAGTTTTTGTGCATCCTAAAATTAAGCCACCCAGCATTTTGTACTAAGAATTTTAGATTGCCTGTTGGACATCTTATTAAATCTTCTTTATCTTGATAAGTACCCAGCAATTTGTTTATTCTTCCCCCTTGTTGGTTGTTGTGGGGTGTGGGTTGGATCCCCAGTTATTCATCTTGTTTTTTTATGGGCTACCTTTGCCCATTCTTGCTTAATTTTTTAATTGATAAGTATGCCCATTCTTGCTTTCTTTTGGATAGTCTATCAAGGATTTGCAAATTTTTTTAATTAGACAGAATCAGTTTTTATAACCTATTTTGGGTTATGACTTGTCTTTGGTACTTAACCATGCAGATTGCAGAATATGTGTTTGGAATGCTGTTGATGGTAGCTTAGTTCACTCTTTGACAGGTCACACTCAATCTGTAAGTGGTGTATTAATTTTTTGAACCTGCCATAGGTAGATTTTGATCAACATGATATCGATTATATGCACAGCTCTTTTAGATGTACGAACCAATTTTGGAGGTTATTTCTTACTTTTAACCCTATGAAAAATTCATCTTTAGCAAGCCCCCCCCAACACACACACACCTTCCTCTAGTAGAAAAAGACATTTGATCAAAATTGTTTTGGAGAAAACATTTATATCGGGTTATTCAATTCACCCTAACATATAACATATTATTGATATATATAGGTCTACATACAGTTTACTCTTTTGCCCCTAGTTTTGTACTCATATAACCACTCCCCTCAAGCTGGTGAGTATATATCATACAATCCTAGCCTGTTACATAATAAAGCCAAACGAGTCTTACATAAAGCTTTGGTAAACATATTAGCAATCTGGACTCCTGTAGAAATGTATGGAGTAGCAATTACACCATCTTCTACTTTCTCCTAAGTAATATGACAATCTACTTCAATGTGCTTGGTTTGCTCATGAAACACAGGATTGGAGGCAATGTAAATTGTTGCTTGATTATCACAATGCATAGTCATAGGCAGCTTCACAACAAATCTTAATTCCTCAAGTAAATGCTTAATCCACATAAGCTCACATGATGTGTGTGCCATGGCTCTATACTCAGCCTCTGCACTAGACCTAGCAACAACAGTGTTTCTTACTTCTCCAAGTAATCAAGTTTCCTCCCAGAAAAGCGCAATACCCAGTAGTGGATTTTCTATCTGACGGTGATCCAGCCCAATCAGCATTAGTGTAGGCTTCTACCCGTAGGTGACTGTTAGCTTTATACAAAAGACCACGGCCTGGATGTGCTTTAAGATACCTCACAATTCGAATAATTGTCTCCCAATGTGGAAGGCGAGGATCTTTCATATACTGGCTCAAAACACTAATTGCAAATGATATATCTGGGCGAGTAATTGTGAGATAATTCAGTTTACCAACCAGACGACGATATCTCTCAGGATCAGATAACAGCTCCCCCTGATCTTCATACAATTTGACATTAGGATCCATAGGAGTCTCCATTGGTTTAGATCCTAACAAGCTAGTTTCTTCCAAAATATCCAACACATACTTCCTTTGTGATAAACTGATTCCTTCTTTAGATCGTACTACCTCAATACCCAAGAAATAATGAAATTTACCCAGATCTTAGTTCGAAAGGAGTTTTGAAGGCATCTTTTCAAATCATCAATTCCCTACTTGTCATCACCAATGATTATAATATCATCAACATATACTATCAATAAAATCTTTCCTCTATCAAAGGTATGAGAAAACTTAGAGTGATTAGAGTGGCAATGTCACAATCCAAACTTTAACACTACTTCACTGAATTTACCAAACCAAGCTTTTGGAGATTGTTTAAGACCATAGATGGCCTTATGCAACCTACACACTTTTCGAAACTCCCCCTGAACAACAAACCCAGGAGGTAGCTTCGTATACACCTCTTCCTTCAAATCGCCATTCAAGAACTTTTAACATCTAACTAAAATAATGGCCAGCCCAAATTAGCAGCCAAGGAGATCAAAATCCAGACAGAAGAAATTTTAGCAACAGGTAAGCATGTCTCAGCATAGTCAACACCATATGTCTGGGTATACCCTTTGGCAACTAAGCGAGCCTTCAAACGCTCAATAGAACCATCAGGCAAATACTTCACAGTATGCACCCAACGACAGCCAACAGTAGTTTTCCCTAGAGGACGAGTAACTAAAGACCAAGTAGCATTTTTAGACAGGGCAAACATTTCTGCGTCCATAGCAGATTTCTAACCAGAGATGGACATAGCCTCCAGTATAGACTTAGGAACAGCAGTAGATGTGGTAAAGGCATGAAGAGATGAAGACAAGTGACCATAAGAGACAAACCGAGAGATAGGGTGAGAGGTACAAGAACTCTTACCTTTTCGCAAAGCAATTGGAAGAGAGGAAGGATCAAGAGGCGGATCACTAGGCGGGGAAGAAGTCTCTGTTGGAGGTTTCTACCGACGACTATATACTTGGAGTGGTTTCTAAGGAGATTCAGTAGGAGACACAAGTGGTAGGAGAGGAAGACAAGGAGGAGAACTATCACCAGTAACTGAAGGAGAGAAATAGGACTGAGATTCATCAAATGTGACATCAGCACTAATGAAACGATGAAGAAGAGTAGGTGAGTAACATTGGTATCCCTTTTGAGTACGAGAATACCCAAGAAAAACACATTTAATGGATCTAGGATCAAGTTTGTCACTCCCTGGACCTAAGATATGAACATAGCACATAGAGCCAAAGATCTTAGGAGGTAGATGAAACAAAGGTGCATCAGGAGAAGCACGATCTGACCACCTAGAACAATGGAAGGCATACGATTAATTAGGTGACAGACAGTGAGAACAGCATCACTCCAATATGATTTGGGAACACGCATATGAAACTTTAAGACATGAGTGACCTCTAAC
The DNA here is from genome assembly GCF_002906115.3 of Quercus suber. Taxonomy (NCBI): domain Eukaryota; kingdom Viridiplantae; phylum Streptophyta; class Magnoliopsida; order Fagales; family Fagaceae; genus Quercus; species Quercus suber. The sequence continues at coordinate 432,994 of NW_027069964.1, read as the reverse complement.
AAATGACGCATTTTGCGTTCAGCAACACCTTTTGTTGTGGAGTATGGAGGCATGAAGATTGGTGAATTATACCATGATCATCAAAAAATTTGAGACAAAGATGTATGAAAATATTCATGAGCATTATCCAACCGAAAAATACGAAAAGAAGCATTAAACTGAGTATTTATTTCCATATAAAATGATTTGAAAATGGAGTACAATTCAGACCATTATTTCATAAGATAAAGATAGGTGACTCTAGAATAATCATCAACAAAAATGACAAAATATAAATCCCAACTATGAGAGAGTGTTTATTGGACCCAAAATATCAGAATGAACTAAATGAAAAGGACTACTAACACAACTCTCACGCCTAGAGGCAAAAGGCACTCTATGGTGTTTACCCAACTGACATGCTTCACATTGTAAAGACTCAANAAAAAAAAAAAAAAAAAAAAAAGCCCAATCCGCCACTAAACATCAACCTAAGGCTGCCTGAACAGATAAGCAAAGAACGTATTGAAGAAGTGAAGAAAATCAGACCATAGTTGAAACCCTTAATTGAAAAACTCTGGCGGCAGCGCTAGGGTGTAGGGGCGGCGGCGCGAGGACCGGTGAGTAAGCTAGAATGGTTGCCAAAGGAGGGCGAGTAAAACTCTGCCTCTCTCGCGATCAGGCGACATCAATCTGGTGTCGCGAGACCAGAGAGAGGGTCACCGGCACTGGACAACTCCTTCAGCCACTAAATTGAGATCGTCAGAGTCTTTATTAGGGTCGTCAGAGCTAGCAAGTAAAGATATGGTTGCCGGTGAGTGGTGGTCAGAGGGTTAATGGCAGCGGTGGGTTGGTGGCTCTGATACCATGTTGTTTATTGTGAAAGTGTTTAGGGTTTGATAAGTCAACCCTATCACATAAAATATTATTTATATATAAAGTATATGATATTACTGTTTTGCCCCTATTACTCATAACATGCATCAATATCTTTTGGTTAGTTGAAGTATTTGCTAGAAGTTTGACATCTAATTGGGCTTTTGTTGCATTTTTAGAGGTCTGTTCAAACGCTCAGTGGTGGTCAGAAGCAGAGGGTTGCAATTGCTGGTGCTTTAGCTGAAGCTTGCAAAGTGCTGTTATTGGATGAGCTCACAACATTTTTAGATGAAAATGATCAGGTATTTTATTTTTTAGAAACGAGATGGAATATTTTTAATCCTTTGTGCTGTCGTATATGTTGTATGCATTCAAATAAAAAGATTTGACGACAGGATTCATTTAACAATCACCTATTTTAACATTATGAATTACCTTTTTTTCCCATTACTGCCCAGTAGTTGTTTACTTTTTATTTGTAGCATATATGAACCCTTCCTAGAAGGGCATTATCCATTTTGAGATAGCATTATCCTCTTGCGTTGTAATATGATTATTAATCGTTTTACTACAATCTTTGGAAGATGTTCAATTCCTTGTATGATTAGGATTTTCTGAAGATGGTTCTTTTCTTCTTCTTCTTTTTCCCCCACTTTCTAAATCAGATTGGGGTGATTAAAGCAGTAAGAAATTCTTTGGATAGTTCTGAAGAAGTTACAGCATTGTGGGTGACCCATCGTTTGGAAGAACTCGAGTATGCCGATGGTGCTGTTTACATGGAAAATGGGGAAGTTGTCATGCAAGGTGATGCAGCAAGTATACTGGATTTTATTAGAGTTAGGCAATCTGCTTACATCAAACAAATCAATTCTTGAACAAAATCTGCCTTCTGTTTGTTAGAGCTAGCGAATCTGACCCATTTATTCTGCAATGGCAAGCTTGTTCTTGCTTCCCTTTGATATATCTTTGTAAAATAATGGGCCAAATGGTGATGCTCATTGGCTTGGAAGTTTGGAAAAGCAGGTCTTGAGTGCATTCAAAACTGCCTACACTGGCCATTTATTTTATATTACATACATGTTTATTGAAATTGAAAAATATATTTAGATAATCTTATGGATAATTGCAAGTAATGCTTAAAATATAGGTTGTCATTACCACCAATCCCTGCAGTATTATTTAACAAACATAGTTTAGTAGATCCAGTTCGAGTAGCCTCTTGTAGGATCCAATGACCAATCACAGCTTCTTCCTGTATGCATTTAAAAGATAAACAATCTAGAGGCATTTATGAGCCAGCTTTTGAATGAACTTTCAGGACCATCTCTTGATTCCTTTCCTCTCTTGTTTTTATAAACAACTAAAGATTTCTCTTGTTTTAATAAACTATTACTAAAGATGTTGGACATAATGAATTGGGAAACAGATAAGATAACCAAAGAGAATCTAAAACCAAAGAGAATATTTTTATATTGAATAGTCACACATCTAATCCACCACAACCTCCTGTAGTATTGTATTGAAATTGATATTTTGTACCATCCACTACACTACACGGTTTTTTTAGTTAGTCAATGTTGGACTGCGTTTCTGATATTTTAGTTGAAGACTAACTAAAAATTTGTTTGGTGAGCAACCAAATGCAGGGACTTGCCAAATTAGTCCACATTTTCATGCCTCTACATTTAGTGGATTCTGGCCAAGTTATTCTTAATTTGGTTCTGGCTTCCTGGAAGTGTCACTGTCACATATATACTCCCTAGCTGAAGATTGTTTTCAAAAGCACCGACTTTGCAAGACCAACCAATTAGGAAGAATAACTTGTGCTTATATGACTACAACCTTGAACCTGACCATTTTACGTTTATTAATTGTACTTTCAAAGAGTATGGTGATTCAGATCCAAGCACATGCCAGAAAGGTGGAATTTCAAGATCTTGAAATTCTGACAAGCTCTATGTGAGTTATTTGAGTTATTTCATGGGCGCTTAATTTACCTTCAATTCTAGAATATTTAGGTCATATACAAAATGAAAATTTCTTTTTATTGGCAACAATAAAATTCAGCCAAAATTTTAAGCAAAATATCTTCAAAATTTGATAAAATTTCTAGAATTCTAAATGTAAAATAAAAATTTAAGATATACTAATACTACTAAATATTCTTTCGGGTTTGAGTTTCCGATTACAGGAATTTCTTTTAGGTGATTGCAAAGTTGGCTGTTGATTAAAGATGATAAACTATTTTATTTCAGACCATGAAAAATAGACCGCAGGATCATAGTTTAAACGCAACCTGTGATTCCACTTGAAAAACTTAAACCATATTAGTGGATGGACAAAGTTTAGTTACAAAATTGGTTGTAGCTTATAACTACAACTTTACTCAACTATGTGAAGGCTAGATACTGGAGTTGGCGAGTTGGCCAATGAAAGCCATTTATTTTTAAAGGCAAAAATGGGCCGGACAAAAATTTTGGGCAACAATTAGCTAGAGAATAAAAGCTTTTTGAGGGTGAAAATTTTGGGTGCAAAACCTCCTCCATGACTTTGAGGTGCTACTAGTGCCCCTTGCCCACTTGGTAGCACGCTTGGGCTAGGCTTATGCAAAAAGTCCAAAAAAAACCGACCCATACCTTCCAAACCACACTTCCTCAATCCCCCAATATGTTACATTGTCTTAAGCCATGCTTAAAATAATAAAATACATGAATTGGGCTTGTGAAAAATAATGTGTCATGAAAATGGGTATCAATAATTGTTAAAATAACAGTATGTTGGAAATCACAAGTAGTAATGAGGCAACACATATTCTCAAAGAGGAATCCATTATATTTCTTGAGATATAAACATTCCCTTGGGATAATATAGTTAATCCTTCAATTAGGAGATATAATTGCATAAAGAAACAAAGAATGTCATAATTTCTAGAAAAATCAATATTTTATTTTGAAATAAAACTTACAATAAAATCATACAGTGGAAAACTATGTATATGTACATTACAATACAGATTAAAACGAAAAAGAATATTTATATTATTGATATATAATTGACACTTCTAGATTTTTTCAATGGATATATTCAAGGTAGAATCCACCATTCTCTGATGTTATAGCTATTGATTTGTTTTAATAAAAAAAAAAAAATATATATATATATATTGTAAGGTTGAATTTATTCAATCATGTGTTGGCTTTATTCCATGCCAAATTTGCTTGTAATTTAGCAATTAGATACCCTGTATTTAGGTGGGATTTATGTAAGGGTTGTGTGTGAGAGAATGTGAAGAAAACTCAAGATGTGTGCACTTAAAAAGAGCCTCACGACTGGATCTCACGACTGGCAAGTCGCCAAAGGTGGCACATGTGTGAAGTATGTAGGAAAGCTGAAGGATCACGACAGCTGGAAAACTACAAGACAAAACTTCCAGTCTGGCCAGGCAGTTAGCTTATGACTCATTCTAGTCGCAAGGTTGAGTCGCCAGAATGCCCTGTTTGGTTGAAACATGACTTTTCGTATTCTTTATACACACTACTATAAATACCCTTATATCCACGAAATGTAGAGAACTTCCAAAGAGAATTTTATGAGGGAAACCCTAGAGAAAAATAAGATTGACTCATCCACAATCTTTATCATCATTTGATTCTCCAAATTCCTCTACTCTCACCCTCTCCATTGACATATCCTTAAGAGGTACATTTGCCAAATCCTTATCTCACCATACACATATCAATGAGAAGGTGTTATGGTGTTTGGGAAGCAGTTTAGAGAGGACCAATTCATTTGGTTGATGCAATGAGCTTATTGCGGGATCCGGTAAGCTAGAGAAGACAAGATTCGAAGTAACCCTTTTGGAGCAAGAAGCTTAGAGGGCTTAGGTGCACTGGGTAGATTAGGCTTGGAAGGTCTTCTACAATTCATGTATCCCAACTTCATTCTCTAGTGGATTATTGACTGCTTGGAGGGCGGCAGAGAGGTTTTTCACCGAGTAATTCGGTTTCCTCTTCGATAATACATCGTCGTGTTATCTTTGTGTTTGCATCTCTCTTTCCTTTCTCTTTACCTTTTAATTGCTGCTGTGTTTGTAGTTAATTATTGTTTAGAGTGTGTTACCAATTTGGATATGGCTTGTATTTCATATTCCACACATATATTGTTTGATTATAAGCTTATGTTGGTAATTTGTATTTAGGGGTCTAGAGCCTTTTGGAGGTTTTTTCTTAAACTAAAACTTTTCATTTTAAGAAATAAGGTTATGGCCTTAGAAGTTGCATTTTTCTTTTTATAAAGGAAAACATTCACCCCCCACCCCCCCCAAAAAAAAAAAAAAAAAAAAAAAAAACAACAACAACAACAACAACTAAAAACCAATAGCTATCAAATTTTAGTAATATTTAATCAAAATATTCATTCGAGTTGTGTATACAATACCAAATATATTTGATTTTTGATTGATGTCATAATATTTTCCCACAAAAACTTTTACGCACAATTACTTGTCACATCTTTCTTTTACGAATAGTGGAATAGATAGTGTTGTATAAAACAAATTACATTTCTAAGAGATATCTATTATTATATTAATAACTATGTTAATATATTGTTAATTTCACTCTTTGACACCACCTCGCACCCTAAGTATGATGGTCATTTCACAAGTATAAGTGTCTGTTGGGTGTGGAGGATAAAGGCCGAGGTTCAAGTCTTTAGGAAAGAGTTTCACACACATATACTTAGATTATACTAAAGTAAAATTCAATCCCACATTAAAAAAAAAAAAAAATTCTTTGAAAAAAATAAAATATATTATGATACAAATAAAATTATAATAAATGACGATTAAAAACTAATATAATAATTTAATTTCATAGTTATAAATAAGTAAAAGAGAGCTAATCGTTTTTTGAATTTTACTTGATTTCATAATATTATACAACAAAAACTTTTCTTGTCTTTCAATTTTGCACTTGTTACAGGCCTTGCTAATTAGTTTTCATTTATTTAGTAGAGTGTGGGCACAAGCGCAAGTGATGACATTTTCTGGGTCCCCCTCCCCCCCCCCCCCCTCCACCAAAAAAAAACTGTGGGATTATGCCTTGGCCTAGGGTGGATCATGATGGAGGTTGTAAATGGAGTCGTCACCTAGATTAGGTCTAGAAACCATAAATATAACACCCTTGTGGAATGACTGATCTTTACCAAAGCATGTGTCCGGAGTTTAGGTATAGGGATTGGAAAGTGTTAGGCACCCAACCTCACTCGACCCATGGGTCAGCCTCCATTCATTGTGTTCCAAGTCTTAATCTCATTAAAGGGTTTTTTAACATGTTATTCTAAACTCACACACACTATAACAGGCATCTAAAGCAATCAACATGGCATATCATTCCCAAGCCTAATTTTCATCTATCATGGTGTTAAACCAAAACAAAAAGGGCAACAGCATCATAAGGCAGATTCAACAAGCATGTTCAAGCATTCAAGCATCAAACCAGAAACTCATGGTATTCAACTAAAAATATTAAACAACTCATGCTTAAACACTCAAATGCATGTTCATGTGGTTTATGCATAACTTACCTCACAGCATTATAGCACTATGCATCAATGCATGTTCATATTCATTGCATGTTCATGGTATTCAACCAACAAAACCCTAATAAAAAATCTAAACAAATAACAAAACAAAACATGTTAAAGCATTGAACTAGACTCAAAAAACATGAAAACAAGCTAAACAGAAACTAAACATGTGAAAAAAACAAGTTCAAACCGAGAAGAAGTGAATCTGGGTTTTTGGGCCTAAGTGTATGTGCGCTTACATAGGGTATTCCTACACATCCAAGTTATATGCATACGAATGCATGAAGTATGCGCACACATAGATGCCCAGAAACTCAAACCTAGTAATCAAAATAGAAAACTAAGTAAAAACAAGAATCTAGCAGCCTATCATGCTTCAAATACAAACACAACACAACCTAAACAAACACAACATATCAAAGCAATAAAATATATAAATAAACAACAAAAAAAGAAAGTGAAGAGTCAAACTTTGAACCTTTACCTCAACACAAGAACTCTCTAGAGCTTGATTTGATCGTTCCCTTCAATCAATCTAATCAACAACAAAACTAGAAGGTTTAGTAAGCTTTAGAACTCAGAGGCCAAGTCCAAAATAGGTCCCAACCAAGTAAAACTTGACTTGAGGAAGTTTTGTGAAAAAAAATACCTCTTTGATTCATTATTTCCTCATGAATCTTGTTTATTTCTCATCTCTAAAAAGTGCATTTTATGGCTTTTTATAGTGGTAAAATAGGGGTGTGGGATGGATCCCAGATGATGTGGAATTCACTCTACACAAATTTATGTGCAAAAAAGCTTTCCTTTTAAAGTTTCTAGAACCGTGGATGTGTGCATATATTGGTATGCATGCACCTACCCTAAGTATGCATACACATGTTTTAAGTGTGCGTGTGCATACAAATGTATACGTACGCACACTTAGGGTTTCCTTTAACCTTTCTTTGCAAAAATAGTTGTAATTTCCATATATAATCTTCAAGTCAAGATTTTACGAGATTGGGCCTAAATCAACCTTGGACCTCAAAGGAATGTCATCATTGAGGAGGGGGCCTGAGTTATAAGGGTTACAAAAATAATGAGGTGGCCACATAGAGTATAAAATTTATTTTTGAGAATAAAAGATTGTGTAATGAAAAAACTAAATCAGTGTTTGAATTTGTGCACTAAAAATCATGTTGTTCAACATTATCTAAAAAAGAAAAAAAACAATTTTATTATTTGAGATTACTGTAACATGAATATTTGGACATTATCCTATAGTACATGAGATGCATAATATTTGAATTCGAAAAAGGGATATGATGTGTGTGCCAAATATCAAAATAAAAAATTCTTTCTCAACTAAAAAACCTTCTTTATCAAAAAAAAAAAAAAAAAAAAAAATCTTAATTCATAGTCAGTGATGAATTTGGGCAATTCGCTTGTAAACACTATAACATATCAATTAAAATTTTTGTTCTTGATGTGTAGGTTCAATGTATAAGACACATAGGACTTGATCACTGTTTATTATATTAAGAATTTTTATATGAATAATAAAACTCACGACTTTTGTTTTCATAGAATCTCAATCCTGAGCGGGTTGTAATCACAATCACAAAATGTTGTTTCCTTTGACATATCAAGCGTAAGATCTCATTAATTTTCAAAATAACAGTATATTTGAAATCACAAGTAGTGATGAGGGAACACATATTCTGAAAGAGAAATCCATAGTATATTTCTTGAGATATAAGCATTCCCTTCAAATAATATAGTTAATCCTTCAAGTACCAAATAATGTCATAATATCAAAAAAAAAAAAAAAAAATTATTTGAGGGAAGACTTACAATAAAATTATACAATGAAAAACTATAAATATGGTAATTATAATAAAAATAAAAATGAAATAAATATTTATATTATTGATATATAATTGACACTTCTTAATACTATCAACAGATATATTCAAGTTCGAATCGACCATCCTTAGATGTTATAGCAACTGACTCTTTTGATAAACAAATACACACACACACAAACAAACATATTTATGCACACACACACAACTTATTTGCTAAAATATCTATTCACTTTGGGAAAAAATAATTTAGCTACCGATATAATTATCATATTCTAAAGCCTTCAGGAGCTTATTTCTTAAACTAAAACTTTTCAATTTAAGAGAGAAGGTCAAGGCCTTAGAAAAAAGAAAAAACAAAGAATAACAACAAAAAAACCAATAAATATAAATTTTAGTAATGTGGGGCCTAAAAGTCTGGTAGCCTCGGCCCATTTTACATCCGGCCCAAGGCCCATGCCGAGGAGGGAGAATCGCCCGAGGACGTTGTATAAAGGCCTGAGCTGTAAGGACCCCCACCGAGGATGACCCCGTCCTCGATGGATCGAGACCAACACCAAGTGGGGGAACAAGCCCAGGACAGGTTGTCACCTCCACAATAAATGCGCTCACCTAACCCTCTGACCGCACTAATGGAGATGTGACTCCTGGACAGGGCAACCTTGGCCATTGCAAATCACATGAGTACTGATAATGCAACTGATGGGACGGACGGTCAGAAAGAAAGCGCGTGGATGATCAACAGGTGGAAGAAAGAGATGGTGAGAAGAGGACTATATAAAGGGAACCAACAGAACAGTTAAAAAGGAGGGAGGGGGAAAAAGAGAAAAGGAAGGGACCTCTATTAAGCTCCTTGGATCGGTGCCGAGGAGAGACCTTGAGGAGTAACTTTGGCGCGCCAACCTTCAACAAGTGTGAATCCTGTTTTGGGCGTTGTCCATTTGTTAGGGCCTAGTTCTTGAACTCACTCTCTAAAAATGTATTGTTTGGGCTTATTGGATCATTTTCCTTTTGATTTTCGAGGACCTTTCCAAATTGAGTCCTTACAAGTAATATTTAATCAAAAGATTTATTTGAGTTGTGTATATAATACCAAAGATATTTGATTTTTGATTGATGTAATAATATTTTCCCATAAAAACTTGTATGCATATTTTATATATCATTATACTTATATATATATATATATATACACACATATATTCTAATTCACTTTTCCATCGCCATCTGCACTTGCTTGGTTTCTCTTTTCACAGTTGCTTTTTCGTTTGATCTCTTGAGGCAGTCAACTTGCTTTTCTGTTTGATTTTGACAAAAGTTGAAGAGCTATTTACTCTTTGTGGCCAACGTATAATCACGTCATGTTCTTTTGTTTTAAGGTGAGGTGATTTTTACTTTTTATTTCATGGGCATGTTAATTCCATGACCATGAGCATATTGGCCGGCAAATGGGCTGGGCATATATAGGGACTGGATTCTTTGCAAATTATTTTCGAACAAATCCCTATTATTTTAATTTGAAAATTTTATTGTTATTATTTAATTTTAAAACTTAAAATAAACATAAATTATATCCAAAAATATTTAAAATATACTTAAAAATAAATATTAATTAATTAATTCTCATACCCTAGACGTGTCGTTTCCTAATTTTTCAAGGATTGTTGTGCCCCCATACTTGTAATTGTGTCTGTGCAACTTAGCTAGCTAGTAATTAAAATCAATTAGCTCCTAAATCTACAATGAAACTCAAAACTCTAATCTTGTATCAAATCATTACTATTGTCAAGACTCAAGAGCCCCTTGCACTTTTTAACAAATCTTTATTGACTCAATCACAAACCTAGGATAACCACAAACCAACATGAATAAACACTCAAAAATCAACAAGCACCCACACAAATTGATATACATACCCAAGCATGAATACAACTCACAAACAAACTGTCACGACCCAAACCTGTACTTCAGAATTTAGATCATGACCGACATGTTAATATCAAGTTTACCTCAATACTAACACGAACCACCTAAATTGAAGGTGTTTATCAAGAATTTTTTTCTTGAATTCTTGCTTATTTCTTGCATAAAAACCATAATATACAAAAAATGACAAAAACCTTGAATCTTCATTTCATTTGAACTTGAAAAGATTACCACTTGGCTGAAACGTCAGGTATTCATGTAAATATTACATAGCTAAACGTTTAGCAAAACTCTTATTACAAACCTAACCCCAAAGACATACAACTGGGGTTCAAAACAAACTAAGGTTCCGAATTACATTTGTGCTCAAGGATCAAGTACATCTTGATTTCTCTTATACAACAAAAGAGCTAAACCACTATACAACAAAAATTATACATTCTAACAAACAAGAATCACAGAATCCTGGCTACTTCTAATACTCTCATTGCTTCCAAGAAGAACCTGTGCACTGAAATATAATAGGGTGAACTACGAAGCCCAGTATGGTTTTAAGCTCCATGGGCCTTTAATAAGAATGCATGTAAATCAAATATTTTATGGATATGCCAGCTTTGATAAAATAGCTTCATACTATTCACATTGTTCTTAAAATAACTTATGAACTTTCAGATAAAAATACTTCATTTTCCTTTCATATAATAATAAAATGACATAATAAGGAACTTAAACATAATTCAGTGTAGTCATTCACTGCCAATATATTTAAGTGTCCCCATATATTTAAGTGTAGTCATTCACTGCCAATTTCACCTTGTCTCACTTCTCTTTTATTGGCAAGATTCATCAAGAGACGTAAATCATGAGAACTTTCTCTACCTACATCCTTTGTTTACTTATTCTTTTTATTTTTGTTGATAAGCACTACTTTCAAATCTAAAATGGTCATCAGCTTTGCTAGTTTACATGTAGTTCAAATATTTTCTTTTACTCAAAGATTGACCATCATATCTCTTCATCTTATTAATTTTGTAGGATATCGTATGTCCTTAAAGTTTCTCATCTTTTGTTCCTATGTATAATTGTGGCAATAAGTAAACTATATCATCTTATAAATATTTGAAATTATCATTTTATTCAAGGCAAAACACCTATTTAGTACTTATATGTTGTCTATATATTTTCTTTGGTCCTCAAGTTTTCATAACTTTCATTTTGTTTCCTATTTCTTTGTAATTGATTGGAGATATATTTTCCAATTTATGGATATGCAGTTTTTATAGAACTAGAGATATGGTCTACTAAAATGTGAAACCACAAAAATGAAAACTCTAAAAGCCAGTTTTAGGAGTTGATAAAATCCTTAAACGGAAAAACAAAAATTTGCTTTTTGTTATGATATATTATTTGATAACAAACCAATCAATTCAAGCTTGTATGATTGTAAGAATTATGTTCTAATTAAATTCTATTCAATCCTGATTATGGGCAGCAAGCCCACGGTAGTGGATGCTAAACAATGCTAGGTGGGCCAATTCGTATTCAGTCTTGGATCAGATTGTTTGCCAATAGATTGCAACGCAGAGTGCATAACAAAGTTCGAATCCAGATCTTCTGGACTATGCAACGCTTCCATATTTTGCACTTGTTACAAGCCTTGCTAAGTCATTTCTATTTATTTAGCGAAGTTGTAATATTTCTTTCTGAGAGTATAAGATGATGTGATGGAAAAACTAAATCAATGTTTGGATTTGTGCCCTAAAATCCTATTGTTCGACATTATCTAGTAAAAAATAATTTTTTTATATGTGAGATTACTGTAACATGAATATTAAGATATTATCATACATGAGATGCATAGCATTAGAATTAGGAACAAGGATATGATGTGGGTGCCAAATATCAAAATCACTAATTCCATCTCAACTAAAAAACCTTAATTCAAAGTCAATGAATAATTTGGGAAATTCGCCTATAAACACTATAACATATCAACTAAAAACTTTAGTCTTGATCATATGTTGGTGTAAGTTCAACGTAAAAGATATATAGGACTCGATCACTGTTTATTATATTATGAATTTTCATATCAATAAGAAAACTCATGAATTCTATTTTTGTAGGATCTCAATCCTAAGAGAGTCGTAATCACTATCTATCAAGAAATGTGGTTTTCTTTGACATATCAGGCGTAAGATCTCATTAATTGTCAAAATAATAGTATGTTTGAAATCACAAATAGTGAGGAGGGAACACATATTCTCAAAGAGAAATCCGTTACATATTTCTCGAGAGATAACATTCCCTTGTGAAAATATAGTTAATCCTTCAACTACTAGGTATAATTGCATGAAGAAACAAAGAATGTCATAATTTCTAGAAAAATAAATATTTTATTTTGAGAGAAGACTTACAATGAAAAACTTTATATATGTTAATTATAATACAGATTAAAACGAAACAAAATATTTCTATTTTTTACTTAAATTTGAATGGTTAAAAATATTAAATATATGGGAAAATGACAAACTGTAACATATAGACACCATAGTCTTTTGTACGTTACACTTCCAAATATTTTGTCCAAAAACCTTCTAAACAAAAATCTTTTCTCATGGAATCAAATATATATATTTCACTTTCATCTTATTCATTATAATTGTAAAGTTTTGATTTACAACTATGTTTTATGTTGGTTTTATTCCATGACAAAAAGTGTTGTAATTACACTAAATTTGTTCCTTGTATTTTCTGGGATTTTATTGTTTTGGATTTAGTACTAAGTTGGTGAAGAATCAACCATGAAATGAAGATCAGTGCAATTTCGCGACTAGCTCGCAAGAAGTTCGCAAGTAAAGGTTCCCACAAAAAGGACACGTGAGAAACACATGCAGGAAGCTGAAGGGTCAAGTGCCTGGCTGCATTTCGCGAATACTTCGCGAGACAGGCCATCTCGCGAGATACCCGCAAAACTCTCTTCCTAGAGGATTTTATGTGTGACTTTCTTACCCTTCACCCATACTAGATATACCCCTCATTACCCACAAAAGAAAAAAAGAGGCTATATTCAGAGAGAAAGCCTTAGATAGGTTTCTACAACACAACACACCCATCTTTTAAAGAGAGAATTACTCATCCTTAGTGAGAAATCATTGTAGCCTCTTCTCCTTCCCTCTCTGATAGTCATATCTTAAAAGGAGATTTGTACCCAAACACAACCCATACATATTTAAAGTGTAGAGAGTGTTTTAGAGCTTGGGAAGCTTTGGAAATTTGCCAAAAGAAGCCGGTGAGGTTTGGCAGATGCAATCGAGTGTATTACAAGATCCGGATAGCTAGTGAAAACAAGACTCCGAGAATTCCGTCAGGAGCTTGAAGGGCTCAAGTATATTGGGTAAACTAGGTTTGGAGGGTCTTTTGTTATTTGTGTGCTCCAACTTATTCACTAGTGGATCGATTTTGACTTTAAGGGTCGCAGAAAGGTTTTTTGCTGAGTTCTTCAGTTTCCTATTCGATAACACGTCTTGGTGTTATCTTGTGTTTGCATCTCTCTACCCTTACTCTTGTGCTTTACATTTATTGTTTGTTGTTCATGTTTATGCACTAGAGTAGTATCAGTTAATTGCGCACATTTACTCTTGTTCCACACTTTGATTAAATAAATGTAAAAGCAATATAGCCATAATTTAAAATTTGGGATCTAAACAAGCTCGTGTCTTTTATGCACAAATCTGAGCCCATTCAATAATCACTATTTCAAGAGAGAACATCTTAGGTCTAGTGTCCAGTTACACTAAACACATTATGATATAACACGTTTAGTTTTACCCATGTGTTATCAAGTCAAACTAATTCACATATATCCGGAGTCATAAATTTTTTAGGGGGGCAAACTAAATATATAGTAAAAAAATTAAATCCAAAGAAAAAAACACACACACACATATAATATTTATTTATTGCTTATACATGAAATTTTGTATTTTTTATTTAACATATGATATTTTCTTACATAAACAAAAATATTAACATTAAATAAGTCTTTGCATCTTTGCAAAAAAAAAAAAAGATAATTCTTGACATATCTAAAAATATACAAATTAATTTAATAGCAATAAAATATAATTAAATTACATGTGGTATACATTAAATACACTTTAATTTTATGAGTTGTGTATTTAAAGAGAATAAATTGCATTAGTCAAATATATAAATGTATTAAAAGTTTTTAGTAAAAAATTTATGAGTTGTGTACTAAGAGTAATTAAAGAGAATAAATTGCATTAGTCAACCATATAAATGTATTACAAGTTTTTAGTAAAAAATTTATGAGTTGTGTATTAAGAGTAATTAAAGAGAATAAATTGCATTAGTCAACTATATAAATGTATTAAAAGTTTTTAGTAAAAATCTAAAGGTCTCATAATTGAAATTTATGAGGATATTTGAAAAGTTAAGGGGAATGGCCTCTTCGCCCTCTGGATAGACCATAATTTATTTCCTTATATTCATGCAACTTCGCAATATAGCTGTATAGTCATTTACCATATTGCATTTAGTAAAAATCTAAAGGTCTCATAATTGAAATTTATGAGGATATTTGAAAAGTTAAGGGGAATGGCCTCTTCGCCCTCTGGATAGACCATAATTTATTTCCTTATATTCATGCAACTTCGCAATATAGCTGTATAGTCATTTACCATATTGCACCATATCTCACACTCACATCTCTTTCATTGGCTACTTTCAACGAGCTATCATGAAAACTCTCTCTGTCTTCTTCCTTTTTTCGCTTGTTCTCTTCGTCTTTATTGGTACATACTTCATTCCTCTTACTTCACACTCTTCAGCCTTTCCTCTTTTTTGTTTTTTTTTTTTTATTGGAACTTCCGCTTTGTTAGTTTACATATGAAGGAGAACTTAAAAATCAAATCAATTTTTTGTTCTTCAAAAAAACCGATCATCATCTCTCTTTACGTGCGGTATCTCACTATTTTAAAAATCAAGAAAAATATGTCATCTTATAATGATTGATATTTGAGAGTATATAGCTTTAATCTATGGCTTTTATAAGTCGTCGATTAATTTTAACGGATAAACCAAATTAAACAAGGGGATATTTCTTCATTTACTCGAATACCTATGCCCTATACGTTCTCGTCCCAATCAATTCAAAATTTTTGGAACAATAAAGTTTTCCCGAAATGCATTATAATTCGAATTTATTTCTCTTTTTAGTCAAGAGGAGAGTAGATCTTATGAAGAAAACTTGATGAAAAATTTCATCAAGAATCGAAATTCTTACTTTTTTTTTTTTTTTGATAAACAAAATTCTTACTAAAGCAACAAAAAAAGAAAAAAGAAAAAAGAAAGTTGCATTTAGCTTTTGATTCTTCCATTCTCTCTCTCTCTCTCTCTCGTTGAAGTGTAAATGCCTAACCATTAATTTATTCTCTGGAACATGATTACAGGCATTAATGAGCAGATGGTGGTGGAAGCTAAAACCTGTGGGATACCGATCGTTCTGGAGGACTGCCAGGCCCTCATTTGCAATTCAACGTGCCAGAGAAATTTCGGATCCCACGCTAAAGGAACCTGCCAAGTAGAAACCGTTTGCTACTGCTCTTACCCTTGTTAATCCTTTTCCATATTATTAAGGGTCGAGTGCTAAGTTAGTTATGGAGAAGACTCTTGTTAGAATAATGGTCACATGATTAAATTCCTCATTTTCTAATAGTTAAACTATTTGGAGTATCGGTAATTTATCATAATACCATGTCTTGATTTGATCTTCAATAATAAAAAACCATAACTTTTTGCCAACTACTTCTGCTCTGGTCTCTCATTGTGCTCTATGTGTATTAGTAAGAGAGAACGACCCTGCTAAGATGCACGCTTAGCATCTGTTCTCTCTCTCTCTTGTTGAAGTGTAAATGCCTAACCATTAATTTATTCTCTGGAACATGATTACAGGCAACGAGCAGATGGTGGTGGAAGCTAAAACCTGTGAGGAAAAGATCAAACCGAAACATCCTGGGATGGACTGCCTGCCCGCCATTTGCGAGCCAGCGTGCCGGAGAAAGTACGGATCCCAAGCTAAAGGAACCTGCCAATTAGAAATCTATTGCTACTGCTCTTACCCTTGTTAATCCTTTTCCATATTATTAAGGGTGGAGTGCTAATTTAGTTATGGAGAAGACTCTTGTTAGAATAATGGTCACATGATTAAATTTCTCATTTTCTAGTAGTTAAGCTATTAGGAGTATTGGTAATTTATCATAATACCATGTCTTGATTTGATCTTTAATAATAAAAAACCATAACTTTTTGCCAACTGCTTCTGCTCTGGTCTCTCATTGTGCTCTATGTGTATTAGTAAGAGAGAACGACCCTGCTAAGATGCACGCTTAGCATCTGAAAAATTCACAAAAAATTCCTGCGGAATTGATTTTGTTGGGCAGCTTACAATTTATGATTGAGAAAGAACTATCAATGTGACATGATGGCAGGAAAAAGCCAAAGACAAAATCATATGAAAATTAATAAATAAAAAGTGTATGTTGTAGTTGAACTTTGAAGGATAGCGACTCCATTGGAAGTGGACTTCCAACATTATTAAAAGAATTGCAAGATGTAAATAAGATTAAGAACAAGGGTCATATTAACGAGTGTCCTTAGGGCAATGGTAAACAATCTATTTTAAAAAAAGTTTTGACATCATTTTTATGGAAAGTAGAAAAAGTTGTCAAAATATTAATTGATTTTTTTTCTTTTCCTTTAAAAACTTTCTTTAAATGAATTGTTAACTATTTTCTTAAGAACAAATTCCAGAGATAAGGAAACACAAAATTCTTATCCATTCATTCCATTGATGTATGTGATATTTTCGTCCTAAATTTTATCTTCCAGAATTTTCCAACCGAAATACAACTGAAGAAATCCATTCCAAATAGTTTTGGTTCCCTGTTGAAAATTTGAAGTCTAGGCAGAACAATTTATGTGCTAAGGTAATTTGTTCTATACAATTAGAACAAGTAAACATGGGAAACTGGTATCATAACTCACACACAATTAATGATTTGATATTTATTATTTATGCACCAATTTGGTGTTCAAGTAATCTAGACTGGCATAGCGCTATCTTCGAAAACACTGAGAGCAACAAATCTCAGTGGACCCTTGATATTTTGGCACAACTAGTCAACTGCATTGTTGGCATGCCTTACTTTCGTAGGAAGAAATTGGCCTGTCCCTTTTGTGCAAAAAATCCAGCATTTTGTCTATTTTCCAAAACTAATTAGAAAAATAAACTTGTTTTGAAATTCGATTTTTTCAAAATCGAGTTTCAATGTAAAACTTGATTTGTAGAAAATCGAGTATGAGGCGATCAAACTTAAGAAAAAAAAAATGCATGGAACTCGAGTTTCATTTAAAATGCCACTATAGGGCTCTCTTAACGCAACTATAGGTATGGGGCGATCACACTAAAGAAAATCGAGTTATAACTCGATTGTCCAAAAATCGAATTTTAAATTAAAACTCGATTTATAGAAAATCGAGTTTCAAAACAGGGGTATTTCCCTAATTAGTTTGAAAAAAGGAGCAAAATGTTGGATTAAAAAAAAAAAAAAAAAGCCCATTTTCACCTACTTTCTTAGTATATTTTGAGTCCAAATCTACTGTATCTAGACATGGCAATACGGGTCAGAATTTTCTGACCCGACCCGACCCGACCCGAACCCAATTTTTTTTGACCCGAAGCAAAAACGGGTTGACCCGTGACTCGACCCATGTTTTTGCGGGTCAACCCGACCCGACCCGCGACCCGACCCGAACCCGAACCATTTTTTTAAAACTTTTTTTTTTTTTGGTAAAAAAAAAGTAAAACTAAGACAATATTGGTTTAATTGTTTATTGTGAACTTTAAAGAAACAATTGATACATTTACATAACTATGTGCAAATTAATTGAAAGATTAATGGTTGAACATTCTGTAATGAATGAATATTTTTAAATATCAAATAGTAAAGTACATGCTAAGATAATTTGGTTACAGTAAAGTTAAAAACATAGATTTAAAATTGTAGACATGTAAGAAATATTCACAAGTGTGAAAATAGTGAAGCTAAAGTATCAAATTAGCATAAATTATGAATACTTAGACCTATTTTTTAATAATTTGGTTGGGGGTGATAAAGTAAAAGGATGAAAAAAGTGAGTTTGTATAAATTTACTCATATATCCTACTTAAAAAATGATGGCCAACTAAAACAAAAAAGTGACAAATAGACAAAAAAAAAGCAATCACCCAATTTATTAAAATAAAAATCATGTCTAGTTAACCAAAAAAAAAAAAAAAAAAAAAAAGGAAGGCAACGTCCTAAAAAGGAAAAGAAAAAAAAATTGGAGAGGCAGTGTGCCCAGGAAGGAAAAGAAAGGAAAAAAAATTGGCAGAGGCAACATGCCTAGGAGAAAAAAAATATATTGGCAGAGCAATGTGCCTAGGAAAGGAAAAGAAAAAAAAAATTGGCAGAGGCTATATGCAAGTAAACATGGGCATTTTCATCCATTAAGCAGCTCCATTTTCTCTCTATAGTTTTCTCTCCATTTTAGGGAGAAAACACCCGGATCCCACCATTTATCTTCCTTTCTCTCCACCCAACCAAACACACTTCAAAAAAGTTTTCTTTCCATTTTCTCTCTAAAGTTTTCCATCCATCATATTTCATCTCCAAACGAACACACCCTAAATAATTTGATTTTTCTAATNAATACTTAGACCTATTTTTTAATAATTTATGTCCAAAACAAACAGCTTTTCAAAATAAATTATAAATATATCCTAGAGTGTGTGTTGCTTAACAATAATATGATATTCATAAAAGAGACATGTATGAATAAGTAAGCAATCAAATTTTAAAGTATATCTCAAATTGAAATAGAGTGTCAACCACAACTGATAATAGATTATAAATTAATTTTCAAATTGTAAATTTCTTATATATTTTTATTCTTTATTAAATGAGTTATCCAATAAGTCATTTGTAATTTTGTTTATATTGGAATGTTGATATTGTGCAGAAATAAAACTTGTTTGTATTTTACTTATCTTTGTGTTATTTGTTTAAATAGTAATGTTAGGATTTGTATAATTTTAAAATTGTTGAATAAGTATTAATAAGTTAATTGAGTTATTCTTGATATAAGTGGTGAATTCAAAATAATGCATTTTACATTAAGTAATTTGTTGCATAACTTTCCAAATGACAGATACATGTTGTTTTCTATATAAAATTATATAAAAAAAAAAATCATGTGAAAAATACGGGTCAACCCGACCCGACCCGACCCGCAACCCGATTGACCTGAACCCGATTTTGACCCGCTTAAAGTGATCCGTTTTTGACCCGTGACCCGTTTGACCCGTAACCCGATTGACCCGACCCGAACCCGACCCGACCGCCCGTTTTGCCATGTCTAACTGTATCACTCTTACTGCTCCACTATATGCTCCACAAATAAAAATATGCCATGTGTCCATGTAATTTATTAAATGCTAAATTATGCCTTCTATTATTTCAATTTCTTAAATATGATGGGTTATTTATTTATTTATTTTAGGAAATTGAAATAATAGAAGACACAAATTTAGCATTTAATAAATTTTATGGACACACGGCATATTTTTATTTGTAGAGTATATAGTGGAGTATGAAGAGTGGGATAGAAGATTTAGACTCGTATATTTTGCCATGTCGTGTAGAATCTATTATGATGCTAGATATTGTTCCTCCCTTTAAATTGTTTCTCTAACGCAAAGCAAATTTTCCAATTGATTCTAAATGGATAAAAGAGAAAATTTTACAATTTGAACGGTTTATTGTGGTACTATAGATAACAACATATCTCCTATCAATAGTTGCACCAATATCCAAGGACAGACCTATGTGTTAAATGACATAAAAATATCTAATCTATCAATGTGATTTTTAAAATGATAATTCAATAAAAGCTATTAAGTGGTGTAATTAGTCTGAATTTTACAATTTTTTTTCTTTTATTAAATTAACTTTTACAAAAATTTGCAATAAATAATTAAGGAGAAAGAAAAAAATGCTTATTTATTACTTTCTCTTTCCTTATTTCTTGCCTTTCACTTTTAGAGTTTTTTCCCCCACTTTCATTATTACTCTATCTGTCCCTAATTGTTGGTTTTGAAAATCTAACTTTTTAAGGAAATATCATTTACCGTCTTGTCTCTTAATTAAAAGATACTCCCTCCATCTCAATTTTTGGCCTGTATTCCACTTTGGGATGTCCCAAAATTATGTCATATTTGAAAAGTCAAACACCATTAATTTATTAACATTTCCTTTATGCCCTTAATTTATTTGTGGGAGCATTTTTTAATTTAAAAAATTAAAAATCTAATTTTTGAAATCCACTATACATGGCATCTTTATACAAAATAATATACAAAAATAAATTTTTGATAAATTTGTTTAAGGGTAATTTAGGAAATTTGAACTTTTTTTTAAGAAATAAGGCAGTTAATGATGTTTCTCTAAGGTTCGTTTGGTTGGAGGGGTGGAAAAGTGGGAGGATAAAAAATGGTGGAGGATGAAAAGTGGGAGGATAAAAAAAATTTTAATTTCTCTCATTTTTGTTTGGTTGGGGTGATAAAGTAAAAGGATGAAAAAAGTGAGTTTGTATAAATTTACTCATATATCCTACTTAAAAAATGATGGCCAACTAAAACAAAAAAGTGACAAATAGACAAAAAAAAAGCAATCCCCCAATTTATTAAAAAATAAAAATCATGTCTAGTTAACCAAAAAAAAAAAAAAAAAAAGGAAGAAGGCAACGTCCTAAAAAGGAAAAGAAAAAAAAATTGGAGAGGCAGTGTGCCCAGGAAAGGAAAAGAAAGGAAAAAAAATTGGCAGAGGCAACATGCCTAGGAGAAAAAAAATATATTGGCAGAGCAATGTGCCTAGGAAAGGAAAAGAAAAAAAATTGGCAGAGGCTATATGCAAGTAAACATTAGGCCAAACAATTTGGGATGGAGGGAGTAAAATTTTTCAAAATTACCCTTAAACAAAGTTCTCAGAAAAAACTTAGGGTACATTTGGTAGACTATAATAGTACTGTAATGTAATAGTTATTCCTATAGTTTAACTATTCAATAGTTTGGTTATATTTTTATTATATAGAATAATCATTAATCATTCTTTATGAATAACAATTCTTTAAAATGGGGAATAATTATTCATCTCTACAAGGGTTATAATAGTTATTCCTTAGCAAGTGTATTTATTTCTAAAATTAATATATTTCCAAATAAATAAACTTTCCATATGCACATATCAGTTATGAAAATAAAAAATCATAAAATAATAACTAATTTCTCTTTCAAATTTTAAAAAAAAATTATTTTTTAGAAAATATAATTATATGAGTAAAATATTTCCTAAAATATATCTTAATTTTGGAAAAAAAATGCTTGCATTCCATTGTATTCAGGGTTCTATTATTATATTATCACCAAACAAATGAATAGTAATAAGTATTACATTACAACATCTTTTATTTCTTGTAATACCTATTCTTATTATTATGTAATTACCATTACAGTCTACCAAACGTACCCTTATTGTTTAAAATGTTTGTGTTTGGTATGGACATAATAGGAAACTTAGTAAATTAATGGTTTTTAATTTGAAAATATGACAAAATTTTAGGATATCCCAAAATAGGATATGACCAACAATTTGGGATGGAGAAAGTACAATTTTACTGGAAATTATTGTATACTCCCGGAGTACCATAAATGTGTACTCTCTCCTCTCACATGAATGGTAGGTCTCACTAATTAAATTCATGCTGGGACCCACATTTCATGTGAGAGGAGGAAATACGCATTTATGGTACTCCGGGAGTACCTAATAATTTTTCTAATTTTACAAGTACAAGTTAAACGTGCAATAAATAAGGAGAGAAAAAAAAATGCTATTAATTAGGTAAATTAGGTGAAAATTAATTGAGTATTTAATGATATCTTTTAAGCATTAAATATTTTGGAAATCTTTTTTTAGACAAATTTTGAGTTGTATCACTTCACCTCAAAACTAATCGATGAAGAGAAAGACATTCGTAAATCTTTTATGGCATTCGACATTGTGACATGTAGGCTTATTTTTAGGGGGAAATTACATTTTACCATCCTAAATTATGCACTAGATTACACTTTGCACCATAAACTATCCAATTGCACATTTGCACCCTAAACTATCACACTTTACACCTAGGTGTTATTTTTGCTATTATATTTAACAAAATCATGTTGCATGTGACAAGCACATGCTTCTTGCTTAGGTGGAACAAAGTTAAAAGATTGAAACACCCTTCTTCAAAATCAATTAAAACAAAACCCATCCTCTTCCCCATATTCAGTTTCAAAATATTTAAATTTACCTCTCTAATTCCATGGCAGAATTTATTCACAGTACCCTATCCACCTTCCCCTAATCATTGTTTGTTTTGTTTCCATCGTTAAAACCTTTACCTCTCTCTCACACACCCACCATCTAAAAAAAGGTTTCCCTCTAATATGTTGCTTGTGTTTGAAAAGGACCTTGACACAAAGGAATCCTTAACGTTGGAATCTTTGAATGACAGTCCAGGCCCATATCAGTGGAAAAGCTCTTTTCTTATTTTTGAAGCCACACTGACTATATATATTTCTTTTATATATATATATATATTAATATAGCTGATTCTTCCATTTGAGGTGGGTTAAGGTGAATCTTTGAAGATTTGTTCTATATAGTTTTTCAATATATCAATAATACATTATGTGGCTTAGTTTTCCAATCTAGGCTTAGTTTTGAGGGTCAAAAGGAGGCATTTGGAACCTTCTGTCTAATGATGAAAACAAAACAAACAATGATTTGGGGAAGGTGGATAGGGTACTGTGAATGAATTCTGCTATGGAATCAGAGAGGTAAATTTAAATATTTTGAAATTAAATTTGGGGAAGAGGATGGGTGTTGTTTTAATTGATTTTGAAAAAGGGTGTTTTAGTCTTTTAACTTTGTTTTACCTAAGCAAGAAGCACGTGCTTGTCATATGCAGCAAGATTTTGTTAAATATAACAGCAAAAATAACACCGGGGTGCAAAGTGTGATAAGTGTGATAGTTTAGGGTGCAAAGTATGTAGTTGAATAGTTTAGGGTGCAAAGTGTAATTTGATGCACAGTTTAGAGTGGTAAAGTGTAATTTTACCCTAAAGAGAATATGCAATGATAGTTAATTCATGCAAAACTAGCTTAAAGAGAATATCCAATGATATACAGAGTCATCTGGATCCATAATCCCTTGTTTCGTTACCTCCTTTCTTCAACTCCTCCAAATTTCCTTCAATGTCCTCTTTGTTGTGCTCTACTATCTCTAAACTCTTGTCGTGTTTGAAACTTCTTTTGCCTAGAGTCTCTTCCAACTTGTTGTGCTCACAAATACTCATTTGTTTCAAACTTGTGTCGTGTTTAGAACTTCATTGATCTAGAGTCTCTTTCAACTATCTTTGATCTTCGTCTAGAGGTGTTAGGAATTCTAGGGAATTGATGGTCATCCAAAGGCAAAAGGTGCATAATAATAACAATGAAATGAATGAATGATTTGTTTGAATAAATATGTGCCCCTATAAATTAAAAGAATGCAATGAACTCATGACTTAATCAACTCTTCCTTGTTAATGCTCTAAAGAGAAAATGCAATTTTTAGAAGTCCACAAGAATGGGAAAGAAAATTTAAAAGAAAAGTAAAAAAGAAAAAAAGAAAAAAGAAAGTGAGATGTTGAAAATAAAGAAAAGAAAAAAAATGAAGATTCACCAAGAAAATGAGGAATTGGAAAATGAGAGAAGAAAAAGAAAGAATGGAGATGAAGATGAGAAGAGAGAGAATAAAAGAAAAGAAGATGGAAAAGGGAGAAAAAAAGATGAGTATCGAGAAAGAAAAGATGAGAAGAGACAAATAAATGATGAAAAGAAAAGAAAAAAGATGAAAAATAAAATAAAAATGAGATTAAGAGGAATGATGTGACTTGTTATGATTGGTTCAGTCCTGATGTGTTTGGACCTAATCTGATGTGAAACATTGTGATTGGTTCTATCCTAATGTGTTTGGATTAAACCTAATGTGAAGTGTTGTGATTGGTTAGATCAAACTTGATGTTAAGTGTTGTGATTGGTTCTGTCCTGATGCGTTTGGATCTGAAAGCTCGAAAATGTGTGAAAACACAAGAGTTGTTTAAACCCCTAAATTAAAAATTATGGCTCGGTTGATTTACTCTAACTTAAACTAAGTGCGGAATAGAATAAATGCGAGCGAATAAACAATATAACTACTCTAAGCCATATTCATCAAATCATTGTAGTAAAATGAAAGCTAAAAGAGTAAGGAAGAAGAATGCAAACACAAGACAACATGCCGATGTATTATCGAAGAGGAAATTAAAGAACTCGATGAAAAACCTCTCCACCACCCTCCAAGTGGTAAATCGACCCCACTAGAGAATAAGTTGGAGTACACAAATAACAAAAGACCCTCTAAGCCTAGTCTACCCCATGTACTTGAGCCCTCTAAGGTCCTGCTACCAACTGACTTCGCGAAGCCTTGTCTTCTTTGGCTTTCGGATCACGCAATTCAGCCCAATTGCATCCACCAAACAAATGGCTTCTTCCAATGCTTCCCAACAGCACAAAAACCTCACTTTACACTCAGGATAGGTGTGGTAAGTGTTTAGACTATCAACCTCTCAAGGATTTGGAAATGGTGAGGTAGGAGTTAAGGAAAACCACAATGGATTGTGTAGAGGATTGTGGGTATAACAATCTCTAACTCTCAAAGATTGTGGCTCTGAAAAGCATTTCTTAACATATGTGAGTAATGTGGGTATATATAGTGTGGGTAGGGACAGGGTTTATCAAATATGACAAATTAGTAAAACAGAATGTTTTGCAGGTATCTCGCGGGAAGGCCTTACCCGTGAGACACTCGCAAAAATCAGCTATCACTATTTGTCATGACTCTTCACATTCCAGTCATGTGCTAAGCACATGCTTCACTTCACGGGAAGGCTACTCGCGAGCTACCTGAGAAAACTTCTTTGGTCTTCATTGCCTTGAGTCTTCACACTCTCTCTCACATACAACCTTTACAATAAAATCTCATATAAAATACAGGGTACAAAAGATTGAATATAATTACAATCAAATTTGGTACGGAATTAAAGCCAACACAAAATAGTTGTAAATCACAACTTTACAAGATCAAACCTTATGTGACTCATTATGCCTTGGTTCTATCCTGATGTGTTTAGACCAAACCTAATGTGATCCATTGTGTTGATGTGACCTAATCATTGTGAAAATTTTAAAAGATTCAAAAAAATCTCAAAGTTCCAAAGAGGAGTTTAAAACTTCAAGAAGGATGTCGCTTAAGAAAAAATTCATAGTTCAAAAGCGGCTTTCAAAAAAAAATTCAAGTGAGAGATTGGCACTTAAGAAGAAAATCAAGAATTTCAAAAATATAAGGAGAATTTCAAAAGAAAGATTTCAAGTTTCAAAAATCCAAGAGAGATTCAAAAGAAGAAAGTTTTCAAAAAATGGATGGATTTGAATGATGAATCTCTTAAATGATGTTGCTTTCCTTAAGTAATAAATTCTTCTTGTAAGAAATGATGTGTGTCCTGAATGATGAGTTCTTTGATGTGTGATGTTGAGTCTCTTAAACCTTTTATGATTATATGATGTTGTGTTAATATGCTTATGATGTTGTGTTGATCTTGTAAAGTTGTGATTTACAATTATGTTTTATGTTGTCTTTATTCTATGACAAAAAGAGTTATAAGTGCTATAAATTATTTCTTTGTATTTTATGAGATTTTATTGTATTGGGTTTAGTATTAAGTTGGTTACCCGCGAGATACTCGCGAGAAACAGCTGTCTCCATCTGTCATGACTCTTCGCATTCCAGCATGTGCAGGGCACATGCTTCACTTCGCGGGAAGCTTAGTCGCGAGATACCCGCGAGATTCCATCAGCTTCCAACTTGCTTGAGTCTTCACACACTCTCTATCACTCACCCCTTACAACAATTCCCACAACAAATACAGGGTATAAACGATTGATAGAAATTACAATCAAATTTGGCACGGAATAAAAGCCAACAGAACACATAGTTGTAAGTCACAACTTTACAGTAATCACTTTTGCTTAAGTGACTACTGGTGTTGATCTTGCCATGGAATATTGCTTTTATGCCTTTGTTCTTTTTTTGCTTGATCATGCTTATTTTGCTCCATATGCATATTAATTTTTCTGCGTACAATGATATTGCTATGTTATTGTGTTTCAGGAGTTACTTATTCATATGTTCAAGAGCTTTTCAGAATCTAGAGTTAGGTGTGAGTGAGTTTTTCCAACTGTTCCCAACTCACGTTTAAGTCTAGAGTCTGTTGTAGGGTTTTGTTACGAAATAGCCAAAGGGGGAGATTGTAAGGTTGAATTTAATCAACCATCTAATTGGCTTTATTCCATGACCAATTTGCTTGTAATTTGTCACTTAGTAACCCTGTATTTAGGTGAAAAAATTGTAAGGGTAGTGTGTGAGAAGATGTGAAGAAAAGTTCAAGAGTGTGCAAGAAAAACAAAGTCTCGTGACTAGGACTCGCGGGTGGTTCGCGACTGGCAAGCCGCGAAATGCAGTCACGTGAGAGGCACACTGGGAAGCTGAAGGGTCACGCCAGCTGTCACGCTATAGGACAAAAGTTCCAATCTGGCCAGGCCATTACGTCGCGACTTGATTTCGCGACTTGGCCAAGCTGCGAGATCAAGTCGCCAACTTGCCCTGTTTGGCAAAAACTGACGTTTTGCATTCCCTTCTCACCCTACTATATATACACCCTTATACCCATCATTTTGAGAGAGGTTCCAGAGAGAATTTTGTGAGAGAAAACCCTAGAGAAATACAAGATTGATTCATCCCCAATCTTCATCTAAAGAGACTCTACAAATTCCTCTACTCTCTTCCTCTCCATTGTCATACCCTTGAAAGGTCATTTACCAAACCCTTGTCTCACCACACCCACGTCTGTGAGAAGGTCCATTTGGTGCTTTGGGAAGCAATTTGGAAAGGAACCAATATACATTGGTTGATGCTATGGTCAAGTAGCAGAATCCGGGAAGCTAAAGAAGAAATAGGTTCGGCGTAACCTCGTTGGAGCAAGAAGCTTGGAGGGCTTAGGTACTTGGGTAGATTAGGCTTGGAGGGTCTTCTGCTGTTCATGTATCCCAACTACATTCTTTAGTGGATTATTTGACCGCTTGGAGGGCGGCGGAGAGGTTTTACGCCGAGAACTTCGGTTTCCTCTTCGATAACACATCGGGTGTTGTCCGTGTGTTTGCATCTTCTTTCCCTTTACCTTTGCCTTATATTTACTGCTGTGGATGTGTTTATATTTGGTTTAGATTGTTCTATCAATTCAGTTATAAGCTTGTTATCATATTCCGCACATAAATTGTTTGATGTAAAGCTTGAATTGGTATTTTTGTTATTTGGGGTCTAAACGTTCAAAGATGTTTTATACCCTTTTTGAACTTTCATGTATTTTTCATAAAATTAATATCATAACATTCTTAAAATGATCCATTAACAAATGCTCTATGGGCACCCATTAACTGGACCCAGTAGAAATTAGACCAAAGAACCTATCCATTACAACTACATGCAACTCCACAATTTTTGTACTTAAAAAACAATTTTTGTAGAATATCATAACTGCAAACACATGAAAAGTATATATATCAGAACTCCAAATGTAAACTAAATCATGCTGGATTGACGAAGCTTTATTGTTCCACAGGAAGTGCAGTAGAGATCCAATCTTTTGAATATCCGCCTCAACAATACGTGGTGAAAGAGAAAGAGGAGTTTGTTGGGCCAATAGAAAATAAATTCTTATATTGTAAAGATTGGCCCAAACTTAAGTAAAGCCCAAAACACTATATCATAAGAAAAACTCCCCAATAACACATTAATGCTGAAACACTCCTATAAGAAAACATTAAAGTTGAAACAAACAGAGGAACATACTGAGCTTTACCCTCTGTTTGTTTTAGCATTAACGTTTTCTGGAAAACGGTTCATTTTTTTAAAGAGTATTTTCTGAAAAAAAAAAAAAAAAAAACTTTTTTTTTTTTGTGTGTTGATAACAACTTTGAAAATGAGCTTGAAAACATTTTTGGTATTTGGTATGCACAAAATTTTATAACATTCCTTGTATAATTTAAAACATGTATAACAAGTGATTTTTGTAAACCCAGGTAATGTAATCAATAAAAATAAAAAATTAAGAATGAATTTGGTTTTCAAACTAAAATTTTGACAACAGATACAATAAAAATTAGATACAATTAAAATTAGGTGTCCAATTTTCATGATCTCTATCATTCATCTTGCTTGTGTATATCTATGGGCAATAACGTACATAAGAAATATATATTGATCACTTTGTAGGACTAAAAACAATTACAAATTACTCAAAAAAATTCTGCATAATATATCTACAATGCTAGCCCATACACAGGACTAGGGTATATGTCACAATTGATATGATAGTTTAAAAATCAATGGCTTAGCATTGAAGTTTAAGGAAAACATTGCAATCCACTTCATAATATTAATATGATAAGCAACAAAATGTAATTCCCCTAAAATATTATCATTTGTTATACTATTATTTTTAACAACATTATTAATTTATTGTATGGATTGCCCTATGTAAAAGCAATTAGCCATATAGAACTATGTCGGCGAATTTTCTTTTTTTACTTTGTTCATTCTTTTTTTTTGCACTTTTATGTGTGAAAAAGAATGAATTTTGCAATTGTCCATATGGGACTCAATCAAGCCAAAAATAGTTTAGAGAAAAAAGAAAATATAGCTCAAAATTCAGAGAATTGTGTTACAGAGGGGAAGAAAAACCAGGAGAAAAAAGAGAAGAAAGAGAAATAGGAAAATCTGTGGGAAGAGAAGAGACTAGAAGGAGTGACAATGAGGGTGTAAGAAGAGAAAAAGTAAAGGGAAGGAAGAAGTGAGAGTTATAAGAGTAATGCATCGCGCAAAAGAGAGATTGTTTTCCAATATATATATATATTTTTTGAAAACAACCTATAGAAAATAAGGCTTATTTTTCTTAGAGTTTTTCATTGACTAAAGATAGTTTTTCGTTAACCTTTTTTTTTTTTTATGTTACCAAACATAGGAATGTGGTAATCTTTTTTTTATAGAAAGTTTTCCAGCGAAACAAATAGAACATAAGTAAAAATAGAAGACCTGATGTTACTAGGAAAAAACTACAACAACAATAAAAAAACACTTAAATTTTATTTTGAGCATAGAAAATCTTAACAGTTTCAACTCGACGAGTTGAGCAAGTTGGCAATTTCAATTGATTTTAAAAAAAAATTAGAGAGACTAAATGAAATTGTTTCAATAAATTGGATAATTATTTGCTCCCTCAAATAAAAAAAGGAAAGAAAAAATTATAATTTTAATTAAAAATAATTGCAAATAATATATACATACATACATATATATATATATATATATATATTTAGAATGATTGAAATTTTATTACACTGAAAGATAAATATTTCAGAATATGAAATTTGTCATGTACATAGAGAAGAATAATAACAAAATCTTAGAAAGAGCGGCTAGAGTTTGTTAGGGAAGAGAAATGTGAAAATTGAAAAAAAAAAGAAAGAGAAAGAAATGGTCAAAGAAATAAAGTGGGAGTATATGTGAGGTAGATTTTTGTAACATGACAAAGAAATATATATATATATATATAAGAGGGAGGGTCGGTTTGCGGCAGGTTAAACATATATCATCTCGTTATTCAGCCTGACCCACTAAATTATCTATCTAACCCGCCTCACTTAATAGACCTGCATGGTCGAGTTTGGTCGGTGCAAGTCAAGTCAAGTTGGTCATGCATTTTTTTTGTATAGCCCTAAGATAATTGTTCAAATATGCCTTTATATCAAGATGGCTAATATCGCGATAGTTTACATAGAGATGCTTTATGTTGATTTAGTGAATCTTAAGTAAGCATTGTATCTTAGTCAAGGTCAATTTATTCACTTAGGATTATTAATTCTCAGTTGTTAACCTTTTTTTTTTTTTTTTTTTTCAACAAGGGAGATAATTATATTAGCTAGCCACAAAAGGTGAAGTATTGCTATCAACCTTAAGGAGTACAAACCATTTGCATCGAAATTTACAATTATATTTAGATCAGGGGTAGGGGAACATCAAGCACAACAAAATCAGAAGTAAGGAACAAGCTCCTTAGCAATGCCATCTGCTCCTCTGTTAGCCTCCCTAAACACATTAGTCCTAGAAGCTTTCATAGGGATCCAACTTTTCTCCATGCATTCCTTACCAATAAGTTAGCCAAGGAATTCCATGCAAAGCTAGAAAATGTAAGGGGAGAGGGGATCCCCTTGATGAATTCCTCTCATAGGCTTAAATTTATCCAATTACCTCCATTGAAAATAATGGAAATGCTTGAAAGGGAGATACAGCTTATAATAAAACTAATCAACCCATCAGGAGAGTGCAAAGCTCTAAGGACTTATTGAATGAAATTCCATTCNCATGGAATAATCATTCTTTATGAATAGCAATTCTTTAAAATGAGGAATAATTATTCATCTCTACAAGGGTTGTAATATTTATTCCTTAACAAGTTTATTAATTTCTAAAATTAATATATTTCCAAATAAACAAACTTTCCATATGCACATATCAATTATGAAAATAAAAAATCATAAAATAATAACTAATCTCTCTTTCAAATTCAAAAAATATATAATTTTTTTAGAAAATATAATTATATGAGTAAAATATTTCTTAAAATATATCTTAATTTTGAAAAAAAAAATGCTTTTATTCCATTGTACTCAGAGTTCATTATTATGTTATCACCAAACAAATCAATAGTAATAAGTATTACATTATAACATCTTTTATTCCTTATAATACATATTCTTATTCTTATGTAATTACCATTACAGTCTACCAAACGTAACCTTATTGTTTAAAATGCTTGTGTTTGGTACGGACATAATAGGAAACTTAGTAAATTAATGGTTTTTAATTTGAAAAATATGACAAAATTTTAGGATATCCCAAAATAGTATATGATGAGCAATTTGGGACGGAGAAAGTACAATTTTACAAGTACAAGCTAAACATGCAATAAATAAGGAGAGAAAAAAAAAAGCTATTAATTAGGTAAATTAGGCGGAAATTAATTGAGTATTTAATGATATCTTTTAAGCATTAAATATTTTGGAAATCTTTTTTTAGATGGATTTTGAGTTGTATTACTTCACCTCAAAACTAATCAATGAAGAAAAAGACACTCGTAAATCTTTTATAGCATTCGACATTATGACACGCAGGTTTATTTTTAAGGGGAAATTACACTTTACCATCCTAAATTATGCATTAGATTACACTTTGCACCCTAAACTATCCAATTGCACATTTGCACCCTAAACTATCACACTTATCACACTTTACACCACGGTGTTATTTTTGCTATTATATTTAACAGAATCATGTTGCATGTGACAAGCACATGCTTCTTGCTTAGGTGGAACAAAGTTAAAAGACTGAAACACCCTTCTTCAAAATCAATTAAAACAAAACACATCCTCTTCCCCATATTTAGTTTCAAAATATTTAAATTTACCTCTCTGATTCCACGGCAGAATTTATTCACAGTACCCCATCCACCTTCCCCGAATCATTGTTTGTTTTGTTTTCATCGTTAGAACCTTTACCTCTCTCTCACAAACCTACCATCTAAAAAAAGATTTCCCTCTAATATGTTGCTTGTGTTTGAAAAGGACCTTGACACAAAGGAATCCTTAACGTTGGAATCTTTGAATGACAGTCTAGGCCCATATCAGTGGAAAATCTATTTTCTTATTTTTGAAGCCAGACAGACCAAAATATTTCTCTTTCTTTTTATATTAATATAGCTAATTCTTCCATTTGAGGTGGGTTAAGGTCAATCTTTGAAGATTTGTTCTATATAGTTTTTCAATATATCAATAATACATTATATGGCTCAGTTTTCCAATCTAGGCTTAGTTTTGAGGGTCAAAAGAAGGCATTTGGAACTGTCTGTCAAATAATGAAAACAAAACAAATAATGATTTGGGGAAGTTGGATGGGGTACTGTGAATGAATTCTGCTATGGAATCAGAGAGGTAAATTTAAATATTTTGAAATTAAATTTGGGCAAGAGGATGGGTTTTGTTTTAATTGATTTTGAAAAAGGGTGTTTTAGTCTTTTAATTTTGTTCTATTTAAGCAAGAAGCATGTGCTTGTCACATGCAGCAAAATTCTGTTAAATATAATAGCAAAAATAATACTGGGGTGCAAAGTATGATAAGTGTGATAGTTTAGGGTATAGAGTGTAATTTAATACATAGTTTATGGTGGTAAAGTGTAGTTTCCCCCTAAAAAGAATATGCAATGATAGTCAATTCATGCAAAACTAGCTTAAAGAGAATATGCAATGATATACAGAGTCATCTGGATCCATGATCCCTTGTTTCGTTACCTCCTTTCTTCAACTCCTCCAAATTTCCTTCAAGGTCCTCTTTGTTGTGCTCTACTATCTCTAAACTCTCGTCATGTTTGAAACTTCTTTTGCCTAGAGTCTCTTCCAACTTCTTGTGCTCACAAATACTCATTTGTCTCAAACTTGTGTCATATTTAGAACTTCATTGATCTAGAGTCTTTTTCAACTATCTTTGATCTACGTCTAGAGGTGTTAGGAATTCTAGGGAATTGATGGTCATCCAAAGGCAAAAGGTGTATAATAATAACAATGAAATGAATGAATGATTTGTTTGAATAAATATGTGCCCCCGTAAAAGAAAAGAATGCAATGAACTCATGACTTAATCAACTCTTCCTTGTTAATACTCTAAAGAGAAAATGCAATTTTTAGAAGTCCAAAAGAATGGGAAAGAAAATTTAAAAGAAAAAAAAGAGAAAAGAAATTGAGATGTTGAAAATAAAGAAAAAAAAAATGAAGATTCACCGAGAAAATGAGGAATTGGAAAATGAGAGAAGAAAAAGAAATGATGGAGATGAAGATGAGAAGAGAGAGAATAAAAGAAAAGAAATGGAAAAGGGAGAAAAAAAGATGAGTAGCAAGAAAGAAAAGATGAGAAGAGAAAAATAAATGATGAAAAGAAAAAAAAAAAGATGAAAAAAAAAATGAAAAGGAGATTAAGAGGAATGACGTGACTTGTTATGATTGGTTCAGTCCTGATGTATTTGGACCTAATCTGATGTGAAACATTGTGATTGGTTCTATCCTAATGTGTTTAGATCAAACCTGATGTGAAGTGTTGTGATTGGTTCTATCCTGATGTATTTGGATCAAACCTGATGTTAAGTGTTGTGATTGGTTCTGTCCTGATGCGTTTGGATCTGAAAACTCGAAAATGTGTGAAAACACAAGAGCTGTTTAAACCCCTAAATTAAAAATTACAGCTCTATTGATTTTACTCTAACTTAAACTAAGTGTGGAATAAAGTAAATGCGAGTGGATAAATAATATAACTACTCTAAACCATATTCATCAAATTATAGTAGTAAAATGAAAGATAACATGCCGATGTGTTATCGAAGAGGAAACCAAAGAACTCAGTGAAAAATCTCTCTGTCATCTTCCAAGCAATAAATCGATCCACTAGAGAATAAGTTATAGTACANGACTGCCTCAAGAGATCAAACGAAAAAGCAATTGTGAAAAGAGAAACCAAGCAAGTGCAGATGGCGATGGTGGCTGTAGTGGGTTCGGCAAGAGAAAGAGAAGAAGATGTGATTATAGTTTTATCTTATCAGTACCTATGTCTAACTCGTGTCCGACACGGGGACATGGTCAAAATTCACTTGTCCGTGCAACATTGCTAGCTACTTTAATCTTTAATGCTCAACGTAGCTACGAAAAGATAGAATTTTCTACCACACGGTTGAAGTGGAATTTGATGAGGAGGAAAAACTCCGTCATGTTTCCGGTGCATGTGAGTCCACTATCATGTGAGGGAAAAGAAACATGTACGGAAAACACAATATAACTTCTCGATGAGAAAATATGATGATATCAAGTGGTTAATTTAGAATAATTGAGAGAGGTAGTTCCAACTCAACCAATCTAATTTTTTATTTTGTTGATGAAACAAACCAATTCAATTATATTGTTGGTAAAGGAATCAAAGAATAGTGGCTGTATAAATATTGAGGTAATCTGTTTATAATTTTTTTTTTTTTTTAAGAAAGAGTTTCAACCTATAATTGAAAGTGTGTTTCATTTGGCCTTTTCAGTTTTCTTTGTTATGACTTGATATTCAGAGAGAGAGAGAGAGAGAGAGAGAGAGAGAGAGAGAGAGAGAGAGAGAGAGAGAGAGAGAGAGAGAGAGAAGTCGCTGGACTTTATTAATAGAATCTAACCCGAAAATTAGCACTCATTGCTTAATATATGGAAAGGATTAGCAAGGGTAAGAACATTCGCAAGCTAATGTCTCTAAGCATTTTCCATGAGCTTTGGGTCCGAACTTGTACTGGCAGTTACCTATACAGAGATATTGCAAGCACTCCGATCCATAGAGATGGAAAGTTCTCTTGCACGTATTAGCTTCCGCCACCATGGGTTCATTGCCTATAATCATGATTGCGATTTAATTAGAATATCAATTTGATAATCGATCAAAGAATCTAGTCACAATTCGCTCAATATCACATTATCCTAGTCCTAGCTACTACTTTGGATATATACCAAGAGGTTTGTAACTCATTAATATTACTTGGTCCCTTAAGATGAGATCCAGGATTAGAATCCCCTCCTCCACTTGTGACCATTATTCAAAAAATAAAGTACTAAGAATAAATGGTTAGGCTTTGAACTCATAAATATTGAGAGAGAGAGAGAGAGAGAGAGAGAGAGAGAGAGAGGAAGAGAGAGAATTTTTTATAATTAAGTATGTAATAATTTTTTTGTTGATAATTTGATAATTAGGGGAGAAGGTTTTTGAATAATAGACATTTTTATTAGAAATATCAAGAAATACCAATTGAGCTACAAAGCTCTTGGTAGTATGTTATTAACTCTTAAAAAAAATTTAGTGCTTTTTGTTGTAATTTTCAATAAACCATAGAAGGTCTCTAATCCCATAAAGGCAGCATCCATGAATTGGACGTTAGATCTCCTCTTTTATAATGCTTTTTGTGAAAATTTTGATGAGTGTTTCAAAGATTTTGGATCAATAGGGGGTGTGCATATATTGGACTTAGCTTCAAGAGAAAATGAACAGTTATCCTATGGTCTTGTAACCACTTTTACATACATTGTATTTTTACCTATAGTAACAAGGAGAATGAGGAGAAAATGGAAATAAACAGAAAGAGTTTATATTTGTGTTTATAAATTAAACTATCTATTTTACCTTTTAAAAGGAAATATAATCTGACACATCTTTGATGCAATGGTCACTTTACAAGTATAAATGCTTATAGGGTGTGGTTTTTAGGGGGGAGGGGGGGTGGGGAGGGGGCAAGGGCTGGGGTTCAAGTTTCAGGAAGGAACTTCACACACATATACACTTAGATTAGGCTAGAGTATAATTTCTATCTTGGATAATATATATGTATATATAATATGGAAATTTTAATGAAGGTTAAATATAGAATAATATAATATTAATGGTTTATCATAGTTATCATTAGGCATTTATTATGTTGAACAATATTATTAATAAGGTCAACACAAACATTTAAGTAAAATATGATTATTGTTTTTTGTCTAAATGCAAAATTGGATAAATTTCTAATTAACAAAGATTATAATATAATAAGATTAAGATTTAAACTAAAAAAAAAAATGAAAATCATGATGTGTAAACTTGTAAAGTCTCAAAATTTTATGTTGCACAATATTATGAGGTTAACCAAATTCAAGCATCTTAAATTTGATAATATTTAAGTTTTATTTTTTTTTATTTTTGAGAAGATATAATATTTAAGTTAGAAACACATACAATGTAGAAGAAATTTCAACAAATTTTAATTTTCTCTTTTTTATTATTTGTCTAAATAAGAAATTTGAAAGGGGAAATTACATTAAACCACTTGTGGTTTGACTATTTTCACTTGCCTACCCGTGGTTTAAAACTTAACACTTTGTCCACCTATGCTTCAATCCGTTTGCTCAATGTTACCCACCTCACCCTTAGACATTAGAAAAACACATTTTTTTAGAAATCACAACATAACACGGATCAAACATCTACCCCTAGAAAATTCCACGTGAGACTAGAACTTCGAATTCCCCTCTGTATTTGTAAATTCCCTTTGTCAATCTGTTCTCTTTGCGATAAAAGAGATTAAGACGAGCAACGGTGTGATTGAGGGACAGATATCTAGGCCTAATTCTAGGTATGAAATTTTCCTAGGGTTTTTTTATAAAAAAAAAAATAATATGTTGATTTATCAATTATGTTACATGCATTCTATATGTCTATGTCATCATTATATAATATGGTTGGATTTGTTGATGTTTATGAAAATGTGACAAAATCATTTGGATTTGTCGATGATTTTGGGCATTTTTTCTGTCGTGGTATTTGTGGACCCTAGGAATTCGTTAGGTTTTGGTATAGTGTTTGCATGTGCTTTATGTGGTCCCTTATATGTGTATGTTGCCCCCCCCCCAAATCAAAACAGAAAGATGGTAGTGTTTGTTTGTATATTTTGTTCTTTTTTAATTCTTTATTTGTCCATGTGTTAAATATTATTTTGTTATTGTAGATAGGTGATATATACTTTGACTTCGAGGTTCATCATGGGATACTTTTCTGTGGAACCCAAATTTAGAATATTTTGATGAAAATTTGAGGTAGTATATGGTCATGATATTGATCTACTTAGTTATTTTAAAATAGAACGTATATGCAGTGATTTAGGGATTGTTGAACCATTTAGGTTTCATTATTTAGTTCTTGGGGGCAACTTGGAGCAAGACTTGAGGCTTATACATGATGATGCAGATGTGGTGTCTATGTGTAAGCTTCATGAAGCTTGGTCAATAGACCCCATCATATTGTATATGGAAGTTTTCAATTATAGGTTGAAACTCTTTCTTAAAAAAAAAAAAAATTATAAACAGATTACCTCAATATTTATACAGCCACTATTCTTTGATTCCTTTACCAACAATATAATTGAATTGGTTTGTTTCATCAACAAAATAAAAAATTAGATTGGTTGAGTTGGAACTACCTCTCTCAATTATTCTAAATTAACCACTTGATATCATCATATTTTCTCATCGAGAAGTTATATTGTGTTTTCCGTACATGTTTCTTTTCCCTCACATGATAGTGGACTCACATGCACCGGAAACATGACGGAGTTTTTCCTCCTCATCAAATTCCACTTCAACCGTGTGGTAGAAAATTCTATCTTTTCGTAGCTACGTTGAGCATTAAAGATTAAAGTAGCTAGCAATGTTGCACGGACAAGTGAATTTTGACCATGTCCCCGTGTCGGACACAAGTTAGACATAGGTACTGATAAGATAAAACTATAATCACATCTTCTTCTCTTTCTCTTGCCGAACCCACTACAGCCACCATCGCCATCTGCACTTGCTTGGTTTCTCTTTTCACAATTGCTTTTTCGTTTGATCTCTTGAGGCAGTCAACTTGCTTTTCTGGGCAAAAATGGGTAACTAAGCCTAAATATCTAACTATATAGTTAGTAGACAAGGTTTACAAACTATATTTTTTACTAGCATCTCGAGTTTAAGAGACTCGATTTTGGCCAATAAATCGAGTCTTAGAAACTCGATTTCCATAGGTTGATCACATCTGATGTGGCATTTTTTTCAACGTGGCGTCTACATGGAAATTGAGTATCTGAGACTCGATTTATAAAGAAAAAAAAAATTTTAAGTTCAAGTCCCTCTCAGCCATTCCCAGCAATACCAAAAAAAAAAAAAAAAATCCAAAAAAAGCAACAATCCAGCATAAATAAGAAACACAAGCACAATCAGATCAGAGAGAAAGGTCTAGAGACCCAGATCAGATAGGAGGCAACAGAGCTGGCCTGGGCTGCGCGACCCAGGCCACGCAGCCTAGGCTACGCGGCCTGGCCTAGGCTGCGCGGCCTGGGTCGGCGGTTGAGCATCTCCATTTCTTCTTTTTTCTTCTTCTTCTTCTTTCTGCATTTATGCTATTTGGTATGTATGATTTTAAATATAAAATGGGTTATAAATCGAGTCTTAGAGACTCGATTTTCATGTAGACGCCATGTGAAAAAAAAAATGCTACATCAGATGTAATCAGACCATGAAAATCAAGTCTAAAAGACTCGATTTATAGGAAAAATCGAGTCTCTTAGACTCGAGATGCTAGTAAAAAATATAGTTTGTAAACCTTGCCTGCTAACTATATAGTTGGATATTTAGGCTTAGTTACCCATTTTGGCCGCTTTTCTGTTTGATTTTGACAAAAGTTGAAGAGCTATTTACTCTTTGTCGCCAACGTATAAAGGTCAGGTGATTTTTACTTTTTATTTCATGGGCATGTTAATTCCATGACCATGAGCATATTGGGCCGGTAAATGGGCTGGGAATATATAAGGACTGGATTCTTTGCAAATTATTTTCAAACAAATCCTTATTATTTTAATTTGAAAATTTTATTGTTATTATTTAATTTTAAAACTTAAAATAAACATAAATTATATCCAAAAATATTTAAAATATACTTAAAAATAAATATTATTTTAATTAATTAATTAATTCACACACCCTAGATGTGTCGTTCCCTAATTTTTCAAGGATTGTTGTGCCCCATACTTGTAATTGTGTCCGTGCAACTTAGCTAGCTAGTAATTAAAATCAATTAGCTCTTAAATCTACAATGAAACTCTAAAAAAAAAAAAAAAAAAAAAAAAAATCCAAAAAAAGCAACAATCCAGCATAAATCAGAAACACAAGCA
Source organism: Quercus suber (assembly GCF_002906115.3). Lineage (NCBI taxonomy): Eukaryota > Viridiplantae > Streptophyta > Magnoliopsida > Fagales > Fagaceae > Quercus > Quercus suber. The sequence continues at coordinate 393,625 of NW_027069964.1, read as the reverse complement.
CAATCAGATCAGAGAGAAAGGTCTAGAGACCCAGATCAGATAGGAGGCAACAGAGCTGGCCTGGGCTGCGCGACCCAGGCCACGCAGCCTAGGCTACGCGGCCTGGCCTAGGCTGCGCGGCCTGGGTCGGCGGTTGAGCATCTCCATTTCTTCTTTTTTCTTCTTCTTCTTCTTTCTGCATTTATGCTATTTGGTATGTATGATTTTAAATATAAAATGGGTTATAAATCGAGTCTTAGAGACTCGATTTTCATGTAGACGCCATGTGAAAAAAAAAATGCTACATCAGATGTAATCAGACCATGAAAATCAAGTCTAAAAGACTCGATTTATAGGAAAAATCGAGTCTCTTAGACTCGAGATGCTAGTAAAAAATATAGTTTGTAAACCTTGCCTGCTAACTATATAGTTGGATATTTAGGCTTAGTTACCCATTTTGGCCGCTTTTCTGTTTGATTTTGACAAAAGTTGAAGAGCTATTTACTCTTTGTCGCCAACGTATAAAGGTCAGGTGATTTTTACTTTTTATTTCATGGGCATGTTAATTCCATGACCATGAGCATATTGGGCCGGTAAATGGGCTGGGAATATATAAGGACTGGATTCTTTGCAAATTATTTTCAAACAAATCCTTATTATTTTAATTTGAAAATTTTATTGTTATTATTTAATTTTAAAACTTAAAATAAACATAAATTATATCCAAAAATATTTAAAATATACTTAAAAATAAATATTATTTTAATTAATTAATTAATTCACACACCCTAGATGTGTCGTTCCCTAATTTTTCAAGGATTGTTGTGCCCCATACTTGTAATTGTGTCCGTGCAACTTAGCTAGCTAGTAATTAAAATCAATTAGCTCTTAAATCTACAATGAAACTCAAAACTCTAATCTTGTATCAAATCATTACTATTGTCAAGACTCAAGAGCCCCTTGCACTTTTTAACAAATCTTTATTGACTCAATCACAAACCTAGGATAACCACAAACCAACACGACGAAACACTCAAAAATCAACAAGCACCCACATAAACTGATATACATACCTAAACATGAATACAACTCACAAACAAACTGTCACGACCCAAACCTGTACTTCAGAATTTAGAGCATGACCAGTATGTTAATATCAAATTTACCTCAATACTAACACGAACCAACCTAAACTGAAGGTGTTTATCAAGAATTGTTTCTTGAATTCCTGCTTATTTCTTGCATAAAAATCATAATATACAAAAAATGACGAAAACCTTGAAACTTCATTTTATTTGAACTTGAAAAGATTACCACTTGGCTGAAATGTCAGGTATTCATGTAAATATTACATAGCTAAATGTTTAGTAAAACTCTTATTACAAACCTAACCCCAAAGACATACAACTGGGGTTCAAAACAAACTAAGATTCCGAATTACATTTGTGCTCAAGGATCAAGTACATCTTGATTCCTCCTATACAACAAAAGAGCTAAACTACTATACAACAAAAACTATACATTCTAACAAACGAGAATCACAGAATCCTTGCCACTTCTAATACTCTCACTGCTTCTAGGAAGAACCTGTGCACTGAAATATAATAGGGTGAACTGCAAAACCCAGTATGGTTTTAAGCTCCATGGGCCTTTAATAAGAATGCATGTAAATCAAATATTTTATGGATATGCCAGTTTTGATAAAATAGCTTCATACTATTCACGTTGTTCTTAAAATAACTTATGAACTTTCAGATAAAAATACTTCATTTTCCTTTCATATAATAATAAAAGGACATAATAAGAAACTTAAACATAATTCAGTGATCTTATCTTTGAATAGACTATAAAATACTTTATCGTAAACTTCTCATCAAACTTATAACACATTTAACATACCTTCTTATCATCATACTTTTCATATAATTTCCAAATAGCTTAATAGTTCATTTATGATACATATTAGTTAATCTAATTGTAAATCTGTCACAACTTTGGGAGGCTTTCAACACAGAGTGCCAGGCATCCAGCATTCTCCACAATGCTAGGTAATCTTGGGATCATATTATAATACATATCTTCAACTATGGGAGTAGGTTGGCATCCTCTACAAGTTGGCTGTTACCAACAAGGGCAGGTACAGCAGAGCCAGTCCCACTTATAATGGCCAAACAGAATCTCCATGGAAATACCAGTACTATAACCCCTACTGGCTGAGTTCAGATCATAACAATGGAATAACTGAAAACTATATTTTTCTGATAACTTTGCTTTTTCATAAATGTTTCACAACAGTAGCATATCCACTTCATTCTTAAATATTATGTTCGCGATATAAATAATAGCATCAATATGCTAAAATTGTCATGTAAATAAGATTGAACAACTCACGAACATATAGTTTACTAAAATCATGTTTATATGTAATATCTCTAATTAAAAGGTTTTAATGCATAATAGTCTTCTAAACAATTTTTATACTTATCAAAAACACATGTCACATATCCCTTACCTGAAAACAGAAGACGTGAAAGATTTGTACAAGAGTAGCTCAAGTGTCCATGTTCTCGTTCTCGTCACCCAAATGAAAGACCAAAACTTATTCCTAACAAACTCTTCCTAAGTATATAAACTTATACTCAATCACAACCTAACTTTCAAACTCAAGAAAATCTTAATTCCCTTCACATAAAGTTTCTCCAAAAACAAGGTACATTCATCAAACAAATTACATACCAAAACATAGAAAAAGCAAGGCATAAAAATTCATCTGTGATCTAGACATACCACAAGATAAGCATATTAAATTATAGATCAAAACATTCACCCTAACTTCAAAATTCAATCCACAAAGTTAGGTGTATCATATGTTGGTCACTACTCATTTCAGCAGCATCCAAATGTCATGAAATCTGTCACAGCACATCCAAATGTCATGAAATTTTACATAACCACTCCCTGTATGTCTAGTATATACCATAAAAATTTCGGAGTCAAACTATATAACCATGATTTATATAAATCATACAAGGCAGCATGCTCAAATATGTCCTGACAGAATTTCTTGCAACTCAGAAATTAAACTATTATTTCTATATTCATCCAAATGATGTGAGACCACTTCCATAACAACCATGTGTGTCTTAGAATTCATAAAAACTACTCCTAGCACCCTAATTTACAAAATATGATTTAATACAGATTTTTCTTGTTGTAGACATCAAATCTGTCATAGTGACAGCTTCAGCACATGTTCTTACAAAATCAAAATACGTTAATAAGCATCCAATAGACCACCATATCATCAATCTTTCAAATCACTAAAACAGAATCACAAGTTCAACTTCTAAAATCAGATTAGAGAATAAAGAAGTAAAAATAAACAAAAAAATTATACTATCAAAATATACAAAATCAGTTGAAGTTTTAATTATTTACCCACAAACTTTGAAGCTAAAACTTTAGTGTTACTCTTTCAGTTTCTTCTTTAAAGAGAGATGTCTATGATTTTCAGTGAGAGAGTGAGAAAGAGGTGCAGCCGTGTAAGAACAAAGTAAAAAGAAAAGAAAGAGCAAAAGAGATGAAGCAAGAAGCTTCTGGGGTGGGGGCACGTGTAATGCTAGGGAAAGAAAAGATCACAACCCACTTTTTCAACTTTTGGCATTTATACTTTTCACCCCCCTTATAAGCTTATATTTCTAGAAAGGCCCAAACAATAATATAACTTTATATATAAGCCCTTACCTTTATAAATTTCTTTCCATAACATTAAAAGAGCATAGACGTTTTATAATATCACAATAGCAAAGCTTTAAGCACTTAGAGTAATTAAGATAATACTAAATATATATAAACTCGTAATTTAATTATGCAATTAGGTTGGGGTGTTACACAAACCCTCATGAACTCCATAGCCTCTACATTGTAAATCTACACTCATACGCAATCAGGCCACTACTCTTAAGATAGGTTCATTTTAGGGAGAGTAAAATGAATATAGTAAGCCACTATCGTTGGTGGCAGTATACCACATGACATTTATCCTATAAAAATAAGAAAGAATGAGAGTGTTTTAAATGAGATGGGAGCCAAACCCAAAACAAATAACCCCAAAATTCTTTAAGTGCTAATGTTTATTTATGGATAAAGCTTGAGCACCCAATCAAAACCAAAAGGCAGAAGAAACCTAGTATTTTATCTTACAAAAAGAATTAGAAAAGCAAACTAATCTAGATTTTTAGCTTCCAAGCAAAGAATAACTCCAAAAATGACTAAGCAAATCAAATAAATGTCAATTTAAGTAAATCATGCTAATTAATTAGAAAAAATTACACTTTACCACCCTAAATTATACTCAATATTTCACTTTGAACCCTAAACTTTTTGAATACACGTTTTGCACCCTAAACTTTGACCCTTATTAGACTTTGCACCTTGATGTCAAGTTTGCTATTATGTTGGATGGAAAGCTCATTCACGAGACTCGCACATGAGTAGTACCACGTCAAATGACCCAAATTTCTCTCTTCCAACCCCATCTGCATACCATTTCTCACTCCAAATTGTTCCACAATTTTTTGCCACACACATTGTTGCACAACCACCTATTTTCAAGCATGAGATCCATAATAAAAAAACCCACACCCCGACACATAGTCAAAAACCATATCACAAAGACAAATTCACATGAATACAAAATCACAAACACTAATTTGGAGTACCCTATACAAGATCCACAAACATAAATCCCCAATTTTTTATCCACGCAATCAGATCACAAACACAATTCTCAACCGACCCATCAACAAGATCTGCCATGAGAGAGAGAGAGAGAGAGAGAGAGAGAGGAGCTAAATCATACCCAACCAAACCAATTTTGAATCGTGAGGCATAGTTAAAACCTAAACCAATTATAAATCCTGACCTAACAAAACCCAAATCGGAACTAGCCACCATCGCCCACTACCACCCGTGACCCAGTGAACATCTTTCACCACCCTTCATCTTTGCCAATCTGTGTGGATCAGTGCATGCGAGAAACCAAAAATACCAAATCGCAAGTAAGAGTGATGGACTGAGACTGAGGGTTTATGGACGTAAGGATGTTTGGAACTTTGACTTGGAATATGGGCTTTTAGGACTTTTGACTTGGTGCCACTTAAGCAAAAGTTACATGTGAGTCATGTGATTGAGCTTTCCATCCAACATAATAGCAAACTTGACATCGGGATACAAAGTGTAACAAAAGTCATAGTTTATGGTGCAAAATATTCATTCAAAGATTTTATAGTTTAGGGTAGTAAAATATAATTTTTCGAATTATTAATTAAACAAGAGAATATTGTAAAATATACATACATATATATATATATATATATTTATATATTTAAGAGAAAACGTTTAAATGTTTTGGTGAAAGCAAAAGTCTTTAAGTTACCATCCAAGAATGTGAGAGAAATGAGCCCAATCAACTACTCATTTATTCTTTTTCCCTAAGGTGGATTTACTATACCAAATAAAATGTCGACATAATATTTTTTATTATTTTATTAATCAAGTGTTAGGTAAACATTTTGTCAATCATGTTAGCATTTTTCATCATTGAGATGAGGACAAACATTAGAATGAAAATTTGTTGAATAATCTCAAAATATAAAAACCAAAATAAAAAGAATTTTACTAATGTGTGCTCTTAGGGCATACAATAGTAAACTATTTTTTAAAACTTTTTATGAAAAAATAAAAAAGTTACCAATTTTTTTGGCAGCCTTTTTATAAAATATTTCTAAAAATAAATGAATAATAAGTGCACATTAGACCCAAATAAAAATAATGCCCTAAAATATAAAGACAAAAAGTGTTCTTACGTAAACCCAATTATGCCTTTGCATAACGGTAACAACTAACAACTCATATAAATCAACAAAACAAACTCATATGGTTAGTTTAGTTGGTTGGTTAGTTAAATGCCATGAATCACTCTACTCTCTTCCGCGCCTCTGCTGCTCTTTTCCCGCCTCCTCACTCCACCTCTTCCACCAGGTCTCACTCTCTTTCTTTCTCTCTCTCATTGAGCACTTGTTTTCAGTTGGGCAATTCGTCAAACACAAAGCGTGCAGTCAATTTTGAGGTTTCTTCTGCCTCCTTCTGTTCTGATTCTCATATGGGTATATTGCTTTCTGCATTTACAGGACTAATGTCACCGACAACATTGCCATTGACGGACGGAATGTGAATTTCTCGATCACGACGAGGCAGGGAAAAGTCGTGCCGATTCTTCGGGACTGTTCGCTTCGAATTCCTTCTGGACAGTTCTGGATGCTTCTTGGACCCAACGGTTGTGGAAAATCTACCCTCTTGAAGGTACACCAAAATTTACCATACCAAAACTGCTTTTTCTCTACTGGGTTGTTTTGCTTTTAGTGTATTTTGGATTTGTTAGATTGCTTATGTTTATCAAACAATGTCAAGAACTATGTAGATCTTGGCTGGTGTTTTGAGTCCCACGAATGGAACTGTGTACGTGAAGCGGCCAAAGAGTTTTGTTTTCCAAAATCCAGACCACCAGGTGTGTTCTTTATCCATTTTTCATGTTGTAATGTTTATGTTTGTAATATTGCAGTTCGAGTATTTTTCACGTTTGGTTGCAAGTATAGGATTTGACATGTCAAACTTTATGGTTTTCAGCCTCTTCCGTGTTATTAATGAAGAGTGAACTTCATATATACTGTGTAATGTAATAGGACTCTTTGCCTAGATTCCAAGCCTAGCTTTAAAATTTCCCCTTTTTTTAGTGTAATCATAGATGTGAATAGAGTTTTGGAGTTTGAATTAGTTCCCTAGTCAAGGTTGGAGGTAGCTGTGATTCGTAAATGCTATTCTCTTAACGAGCTCTAGCTCAAATGGAACATTTTCTTTATAAGAGTAAGGTGAAGGATGGGATTGTGGATTCAAAGACCCAGCGGATGCATCTATAACTTACCAAGCAAAAGACATAGTAGGTTAGTTTAGTCCTATTCTGTGGTTGAATGTCCTTTTACTCTTTTCATATGGAGGTTGATAATTGAAACGGGTGTAAGGGTTGATTTAACTAAGTTGTGGAATGAGCTGCTTTCTTCGATTGGCTTCCTAGGACCTTTTTGTTGGAAAAGGTGAAATTACAGGCTAGTTCTAGAGTCAGCATTCGACTAAAGAATTCAAGAAAAATAATGTCAGATGTTCACCCCTTTCCTATACCAGCAGAAGGATTTTTATAAAAGCACATAAAAGATGCTAGTATGTCAACTTCATTGACATGTCTAGTGTTCATCCGTGAACTCATTCACTCACATTAGATGTATGGGATACCAGTGAGCTCTAGCTAGGTGTTGGTGGGGCAGCAATGCATATTGGGATACTCATGTTAAAAAATTAATTTAAATCATGGATATGGCATCGATACTTTTGAGGATAATTAATTTTTCTTAAGTAAAAAGGAGGTTTAAATGTAAAATATGAGACCATAATAAATTACCAATTGTCCGAAAAGCTAAACCTGTTTCGAAATGGCGAATTTAATTATTTAACCAATAGTTGAACATCTATGAATCAAGCATGAATCATTTGTTTTGTTGGTACTGACCACTTCTAAATTAGTTTTATTGTTTATACATATTTCGTGCCTTTAGTGTTTGTTATATATCTTTTAAAATTTATTTAAATGTATCTATTTATTAGTTAAGGTTTTCTGGATTTTATAGTATTTGTATTATATCCTTTTCCATATCGGTGCCAGTGCTTCATAGTCAAATCATACCCTTACCATACAAAATGAAAAAAGAAAAATTAAAATATTATCTTGAGGTTTTTCTTACTCATGCCTGTATGCTCTTATTGAATGTGACATTAACATCTGTAATTTCCTTTCCAGATGAAATTGTTTGCATCCTAACATGATGTTTTGTTATTGATCTCTAGAACATTTGAATTGAGACCATTACAATTCAAAACATGGATGATTAGGTGAAACCAAAACAGTTTGCTTAATAATTGTGGCTAGAAAAATGCTCAAAAGAACTGCCAGAAAGTGCCTATGATGGCATTCCTCTTTTGTTGCAGGTAGTGATGCCTACAGTAGAAGCTGATGTGGCATTTGGTCTTGGAAAGTTCAATTTGACCTGTGGTGAGGTTAGATCCAGGGTGTCTAAAGCTTTGGATGCTGTTGGCATGTCTGACTACCTGCAGGTAATTTTTGTGCATCAATATCTTTTGGTTAGTTGAAGTATTTGCTAGAAGTTTGACATCTAATTGGGCTTTTGTTGCATTTTTAGAGGTCTGTTCAAACGCTCAGTGGTGGTCAGAAGCAGAGGGTTGCAATTGCTGGTGCTTTAGCTGAAGCTTGCAAAGTGCTGTTATTGGATGAGCTCACAACATTTTTAGATGAAAATGATCAGGTATTTTATTTTTTAGAAACGAGATGGAATATTTTTAATCCTTTGTGCTGTCGCATTATAGACACATCTATGGAATGTTCTATGCATTCAAATAAAAAGATTTGACAACAGGATTCATTTAACAATCACCTATTTTAACATTATGAATTACCTTTTTTCCCATTAGTGCCCAGTAGTTGTTTACTTTTTATTTGTAGCATATATGAACCCTTCCTAGAAGGGCATTATCCATGTTGAGATAGCATTATCCTCTTGCGTTGTAATATGATTATGAATCGTTTTACTATCTTTGGAAGATGTTCAATTCCTTGTATGATTAGGATTTTCTGAAGATGGTTTCTTTTCTTCTTCTTCTTTTTCCCCCACTTTCTAAATCAGATTGGGGTGATTAAAGCAGTAAGAAATTCTTTGGATAGTTCTGAAGAAGTTACAGCATTGTGGGTGACCCATCGTTTGGAAGAACTCGAGTATGCCGATGGTGCTGTTTACATGGAAAATGGGGAAGTTGTCATGCAAGGTGATGCAGCAAGTATACTGGATTTTATTAGAGTTAGGCAATCTGCTTACATCAAACAAATCAATTCTTGAACAAAATCTGCCTTCTGTTTGTTAGAGCTAGCGAATCTGACCCATTTATTCTGCAATGGCAAGCTTGTTCTTGCTTCCCTTTGATATATCTTTGTAAAATAATGGGCCAAATGGTGATGCTCATTGGCTTGGAAGTTTGGAAAAGCAGGTCTTCAGTGCATTCAAAACTGCCTACACTGGCCATTTATTTTATATTACATACATGTTTATTGAAATTGAAAAATATATTTAGATAATCTTTTGGATAATTGCAAGTAATGCTTAAAATTGGGGGGGTGGTGGAGAGGTGATTTGCTTTGAGGACAACCTGATGTGGAAAACAAATTCCAATCAAACATTCAAACCTTTGTGGTCTAAAGAAAACTGGTAGGTGTCACTTGTTCTCCTCAGATTTCTGGTTTAGATTTTCAGTTGACATTACCACCAATCCCTGCAGTATTATTCAACAAATATAGTTTGGTAGATCCAGTTCGAGTAGCCTCTTGTAGGATCCAATGACCAATCACAGCTTCTTCCTGTATGCATTTAAAAGATAAACAATCCAGAGGCATTTATGAGCCAGCTTTTGAATGAACTTTCAGGACCATCTCTTGATTCCTTTCCTCTCTTGTTTTTATAAACAACTAAAGATTTCTCTTGTTTCAATAAACTATTACTAGAGATGTTGGACATAATGAATTGGGAAACAGATAAGATAACCAAAAAGTATCTAAAACCAAAGAGAATATTTTTATATTGAATAGTCACACATCTAACCCACCACAACCTCCTGTAGTATTGTATTGAAATTGATATTTTGTACCATCCACTACACTACACGTTTTTTTAGTTAGTCAATGTTGGACTGCGTTTCTGATATTTTAGTTGAAGACTAACTAAAAATTTGTTTGGTGAGCAACCAAATGTAGAGACTTGCCAAATTAGTCCACATTTTCATGCCTCTACATTTAGTGGATTCTGGCCAAGTTACTCTTAATTTGGTTCTGGCTTCCTGGAAGTGTCACTGTCACATACATACTCCCTAGCTGAAGATTGTTTTCAAAAGCACCGACTTTGCAAGACCAATCAATTAGGAAGAATAACTTGTGCTTATATGACTACAACCTTGAACCTGACCATTTTACGTTTATTAATTGTACTTTCAAAGAGTATGGTGATTCAGATCCAAGCACATGCCAGAAAGGTGGAATTTCAAGATCTTGAAATTCTGACAAGCTCTATGTGAGTTATTTGAGTTATTTCATGGGCGCTTAATTTACCTCCAATTCTAGAATATTTAGGTCATTTACAAAATGAAAATTTCTTTTTATTGGCAACAATAAAATTCAGCCAAAATTTTAAGCAAAATATCTGCAAAATTTGATAAAATTTCTAGTAGTCTAAATGTAAAATAAAAATTTAAGAGATACTAATACTACTTAATATTCTTTCGGGTTTGAGTTTCCGATTACAGGAATTTATTTTAGGTGATTGCAAAGTTGGCTGTTGATTAAAGATGATAAACTATTTTATTTCAGACCATGAAAAATAGACCACAGGATCATAGAAGATTTAAACGCAACATGTGACTCCACTTGAAAAACTTAAACCATATTAGTGGATGGACAAAGTTTAGCTACAAAATTAGTTGTAGTTTATAATTACAATTTTACTTTATATCTTTTTATTGGAAGTGAATTTTGACAAATCTACCATTAGATTACATTTTCAACTTATATCCTCCATGCTTGCAAAATTTATAGAAAACTAAAAATCAATAGTTATGTTATCAATAAATTGTTTAAATTGTATATTTTTGTAGTTTAAAATTATGCATAAAATATAAGCTTATAGATCATGTGGGGGAGAAGGGCCCAAAAATTCATATATTGGGCCTTGGACCTTATCCGAAGGCACTATTATGTCCGAGGAGAGACAAATAGAGTAGAGAAATTCTAATTTAAAGTCTGACGAGTAAGAAATAAATAAAGGGTGGTCCGAGTAGTAACCTATCATCGGCAACGGTTGATAAGCCTCAAGTTTGAATTCCAACTGTAAGAATGATCTCCATAGAATCTCTAGTGGTGGAGATATACCTCTGAGACACGCAAGAGTGAAGGAGGCTAGGAAATATCTAAGGGAAAGTTGCTGTCACCGCATTAAATGAATTACAGCTACTTTTCTGGCCACATTTATGTGGAGAAGACCCCTGAACAGTGTTTCCTTGGTCATCGCAACTCACAAAGGGGCCAGAGGAGGTGTTTGATGGGACATGCACTCAAGTAAAGGCTTAGATGACCAACAAGTGTATAATCAAGATGGACTAAACTATATAATGTAAAGAACCTTCCATGAGAGGGGGATAGGAAAAAAATAGAAAAAGACTACTGTAGCACTACTAATTGGGTTGCTGATCATTTTTATTGATTTATATCATAATCTGCCTCCTCAGATGATAGTTTCAGTCATTCTTATATGTCTTACTTGCATGTTCCTCTTTTAATCCATACTAACCATTATTAAACTTCATTAAAGTCTAGTTCTTCATCCCACTTTCTACAAATTTATTGTATTAGGCTCATTAGACCATCGCCCAATTCTTCTTTGGGCTTGGGCCGAAAATCGTGACCCTACAATTAGCGCCGTCTGTGAGGAGTAGTTTGTGTTATAGTGAAGGCGACAATCAACTATGGTAGAACCAGGTCCACAACAAGCAAAGTCGAGGGAATCCCAACATGATGATCCTTTCCTCAACCTCGAACGGAGAGATGACCGTGAAGGAAGTGTACACCACACACACTGAAAGGAGTCAGCCTCGAGGTGGAAGCCATATCTCCCATGCGAAGAGCAACGGGGGCATGTAGCTGGAGATTGACTAGTTGAAAAGGGAATTACGCCATGCAAAAAGGAGGCGAGCTTCCCCTGACAGTGATATTTCTTCTAATGACGGAAGAGACACTAGTTACAGGCGGAGGTCTCAAACTCCACCTAGTGAATCCTTCTCCTATGAAAAGGAACACCATAACAAGCGGTGGTTTAGAAGCTCACCACGTAGGGGCGTAGGAAACGATGCTATAAGCAGAGCCTTAAACCAAATCTCCAAGTCTCCCTTCATGCATAAGATTGAGGGAGCAAGAATTCCCCAACGTTTTCATCAGCCAACATTCACCATTTACGACGGACGAACAGATCTTGTTGAGCATGTGAACCATTTCAACCAAAAAATGGCTGTCCATTCTAAGGACGAGGCATTGATGTGCAAAGTCTTTCCATCTAGTCTTGGACCTATCGCGATGAGATGGTTTGACGGCCTAAAGGCAGAGTCTATAAACTCCTTTCATGAGCTCACTCAAGCATTTGGCTCCCGGTTCATGACTTGCAAGAGAGTTCCTCGGTCATTGGCTTCCCTCCTATCCTTGAGTATGCAAGAAGGGGAGAATCTTAAAACATACTCTAACAGATATTGGGAAATGTTCAATAAGATTGAAGGTGATTTCGACGACATGGCCATCAATACTTTTAAGCTCGGCCTTCCAGCCGAGCATGGTTTAAGAAAATCCTTGATTGGTAAGCCCGTTACTAATGTGCGTCAGTTCATGAATCAAATTGATAAGTATAAAAGAGTTGAAGAAGATCAGCAGCAAGGGAAAGGGAAGGATAAGGTTATCCCTTAGGAGAGGAGGGATTTTAGGTCGGATCGGTACAACAGTAACAAACTACATAGGGATTTTGCTGGGCAATCAGAATTAGCAAACCTTCAAGCAGTCAACGCCGTGTTCCAAGAGCCGGTACGTCAAGTTCTGGAGAAGATCAAGAATGAGCCATTCTTTAAACGGCCAAGTAAAATGGTGGGAAACCCTGAAAGGTGCAATCACAACCTATATTGCCAATACCATTAAGATCATGGACACACCATAGAGGATTATAAGAGTCTATGGGATCACCTAGACCAGCTTGTTCATGAAGGTAAATTAAAACAACTTTTACACCATTCCATTGGTCCGAGTGGCCAGGTAAGTTCAGAATCTCGTAGAGATGACTCTTCCAAACCCTCTCGAGAACAATAAATGTTATCTTCGTTGCACCAAGGAGAACTGGATCCTATTCATCTAGGGTAACGTCCGTGGCTCGGCTATCCACTGAGGATGGTAACCAAGATATGAAGAGAAGTAGAATGGAAATTCAACCTGTTTTAAGCTTTTCGGATGAGAATAAAATCGGAACCATACAGTCCCACGATGATGCCCTAGTGCTTACCCTCAGGATTGGGGGATATGATGTGAAGAGGGTGATGGTGGACCAAGGCAGTGGGGCTAAGATAATGTATCCTGATTTATACAAGGGGCTAAATTTAAAGCCTGAGGAATTAACGCCCTACAGCTCTCCCATGGTGAGTTTCGATGGGAAGGTCGTCATCCCAAAGTGCCAAATCCGACTACCTGTGCAAACTGGTTCAAAAGTAGTAGAGGTTGATTTCATTGTTGAGGATGCATACTCACCTTACACTGCAATTGTAGCCAAACCCTAGCTTCATACACTAGGGGCTGTCTCTTTTACTCTACACCAAAAAGTTAAATATCCATCCGAATGCCAAGTTAAGGAGGTTTTGGGAGATCAATCTATGACCAGACAGTGCTTAGTGGCCGTCATCTAACATAACCTGAGGCCGAGTCCTCGGCCTTTGCTGGAGAGGATTTATAGCAATTAAAATCTCCAGCGTTGCCCATCGATGATTCAGCCGAAAAGGTGAAATGCGAAGATTTAGAAAAAATTGTTATTGGCGACGATCCTAAGAAGTTCTTTCAAATTGGGTCTCAATTACCCATTCAAGAGAGAGAGGTGTTACTAGAATTTCTTAAGAGAAATGTTGATGTGTTTGCCTGGAATACTTACGAAGCCCCAGGGGTGGATCTAGAATTCATTTGTCACCATTTGAACATCAACTCATTGGTCACCCCTAAGAAACAGTCTCCTCGGCGCCCATTTAAGGAACACTTTGATGCGGTACGAGAAGAAGTAACAAAACTCAAGCAGCCTGGAGCTATTAAGGAAGTTTTTTATTCTAAATCGTTAACTAATACTGTGGTGGTGAAAAAGAAGAGTAGGAAGTGGCGAGTGTGCGTAGATTTCACAGACCTGAATAAGGCTTGCCCGAAAGATCCATTCCCTATGCCTAAAATAGATCAGTTAATGGAAGCAACTGTAGGCCATCCTCGGATAAGCTTCCTGAATGCCTTTTAAGGGTATCACTAAATACCATTAGCCTTGGATGATCAGGAGAAGACTATTTTTGTCACCCTCATTGGAAACTACCACTACAAGGTGATGCCATTTGGTTTGAAAAATGTGGGATCTACCTACAAAGAATGATGACAAGGATGTTTGAGCCTCAGTTAGGTAAGAATATTGAACTTTACATCGATGACATGGTAGTGAAAAGCAAAGTGGTCTCTGAACATGTAGGAGACCTTGGAAACATCTTTGAAGTTCTTAGAAAATATAAGTTGCGTCTAAACGCTTCCAAGTGCTCGTTCGGCGTGGGATCAGGCAAATTCTTGGGCTATATGGTAACACACAGGGGGATTGAGGTCAACCCCAACCAGATAAAGGCTATTAGCAGTTTGAAACTACCTCGAAATCCTAAAGAGGTTCAGAAATTGACCGAAATGGCCGCTGCTTTGAATCGATTTATCTCTCGGTCAGCAGATAAATGCAGACCTTTCTTCTTGTTGATCAACAAGTGGAAAAGGTTTTAATGGACTGTAGAATGTGCCTTAGCTTTCCATCAATTTAAAGAATATCTCACTCGGCCACTTATCATGTCTACTCCTGAATTAGATGAAGTCCTGTTTGCCTACATCGCTATGGCCCCTTATGTTATAAGTTTGATATTGATACAAGTTGATTGTGGTGTACAACAACCAGTTTATTCTATGAGCAAGTCACTGCATGCCGAGGTTCATTATCTTCCACTGGAGAAAGTCATCTTAGCGATAGTACATGGCACATGAAAATTGCCCCATTATTTCCAACACATACAGTCGTCATCCTCACCCAGCTTCCATTTAAAGCCATATTATGAAGTGTTGATTACACTAGAAGGATTGCAAAATGGGGCACGATTTTAAGAGCTTTTGACATCAAATACATGCCACACACCTCCATCAAGGGCCAAGTCCTTCCGGATCTTGTGGCCGAGTTTACTGAACCATATTTTGAGGAAATAGCGACGACACAGATCATGGATAAAAAATTGGTTGGCATGATTTCCCAACGAGGTCTCTTATCGTAGGAAGTTTACGTAGATGGTGCAGCAAATCATAAGGGCTCTGGAGTGGGGTTAGTATTGGTATCCCCTAAGAAAATTACCATTGAAAAGTCATTGAGGCTGGATTTTTCGACTACAAATAATGAGACCGAATATGAAGCTCTACTGATGGGAATGACCATGGTTCAAAAAATGGGCAGAAAGGAAATGGAGACGTTCTCGGACTCAAGGTTAGTCATCAGACAAGTAAAAGGAAAATTCGAAGCGAAAGATGAAAGAATGCAAAAGTACTTGAGTCAAGTTAGACACCTGCAATCAGAGTTTGAATATTTTAACTTGTTGCACATCCCTAAAAGCGGAAACACACATGCTGATTCCCTAGCCACATTTGCGACCTCCTCGACGCAGAATCTGCTTCGAGTTATCCTCATAGAGGACTTGTACAAACTCGCAAAGATAAGAAGAGAGACAGTCCGAGTCCATCAGATCAAAGCAGGGCCTAGTTGGATGGACCTTATAATTCTATTCTTGAAGGAAGATACCCTACCTGAAGAAAAGTCAGAAGCTGACAAAGTACGGAGAAAAGCTACTCGGTTCTGGCTGTCCGAAAACCAGAAATTATATAAACGTTCCTTTTCAGGACCATATATGTTATGCATACATCCTGAAACAACTAAATTACTCCTCGAGGAGCTACATGAAGGGATTTATGGAAGCCATACTAGAGGTAAATCCTTAACACAGAGAGCCATCATCCAAGGCTATTGGTGGCCAAATATGCAAGGGGAGGCCCAGAAATATGTGAAAAAATGTGATCAGTGCCAATGGTTCGCACAAAACATACACCAATCGGGGGAAATCCTTAATTCACTATCCAGCCCTTGGCCATTCACTCAATGGGGCTTAGACATTATTGGTCCATTCCCCAAAGCAGCTGGAAACAAGAGACACCTACTGGTCAGCACAGACTATTTCACCAAATGGGTCGAAGTTGAACACTTAGCAAACATCAGAGATGTGGATGCTAACAAATTTGTCTAGAGAAACATTGTCACTCGGTTTGGGATTCCTCATACCCTCATCTTAGATAATGGCCTTCAGTTTGATAGCAAAGCGTTCAGAAGTTAGTGTTGTGAATTGGGAATCACGAATAAATATTCTACTCCTTCTTATCCCTAAGGTAATAGACAAGCAGAGGCTGTTAACAATGTCATAGTAAATGGATTAAAGAAAAGGCTAGATGATGCGAAGGGCAGATGGGTGGAAGAACTGCCACATGTTCTCTAGACGTATAGGACAATGCCTCGTAGATCCATTGGGAAGACCTCATTTTCAATGACTTATGGGGCTGAGACTATTATCCCTTTGGAGACTAGTTTCCCAACGTTAAGAACTAGTTCATTCAGTCCAAGTAATAATAATGAGCAGCTAGAGAAGAATTTGGACCTGATTGAAGAGAGAATGGAAAATGCAATGGTCCAATTAGCATATTACCAATATAAGCTCAAACAGGGTTATGATGCCAATGTGAAGCTGAGACCATTAACGCCTGGTGATCTAGTATTAAGGAATGTTATAGGCGCTGCAAAGAACCCAGTATGAGGAAAATTAGGACCCAATTAGGAAGGACCATACCATATTACCTCAGAGGCTGGTATCAGGGCATATTTCCTAGAAGATATAGATGATCATGTAATACCACGCCCATGGAATGTAAATAACCTTAAAATGTATTATTATTAACGAGTTTTTCCTCGATCAATATGTTTATCTGTTACATATAGGTTTTGTATTTTCTATTATTACAACTTATATAAGTGTTTAAACTTAAACTCAGTTATGCCTGAAACCCTCAGACCAGATGATATGAGTTGGATAACACTCCATTACAACTTATATAAGTGTTTAAACTTAAACTTAGTCATGCCTGAAGTTCTCGGACCAGATGATATGAGTTGGTTAATACTCCATTATAACTTATATAAGTGTTTAAACTTAAACTCAGTCATGCCTAAAGTCCTCAGATCAGATGATATGAGTTGGTTAACACTTCATTACAATTTATATAAGTGTTTAAACTTAAACCCAGTCATGCCCTCCTCGGACCAGATGCTTTGGGGAAATTAATACACTAACATTCTTTATAAGAGTTTAAGCAGATCCTAAGTCATGTTAGGTCTCTCGAACCACATGCTTGGGAGAAATTAACACTCAGTGGCATTCTTTGTAAATGTTAGACAGAGCCCAATTCATGTAAAGTTACTAAGTACCAAAATATGTCTAAAGCCCTAACCAAGTCCTTAAATTGACACCTTCGAGTAAGGCAAGATCCTTAATTATTTGCTTAAGTATTGAAAAGTGTAAAAGCACCTTTCTCTTCCATTATTTACTAAGTTTACTACTAACTATCATACAAACCAACTTTTGTTAGTACTGAGTTAAATTACTTGCATCATTGGTAAGGTGTTGTTATTGACTTTGTTCAAGCTAAAGTAACAACAATTCAAGATTATCTATAATGGCAGTAAACTTGATAGTATATGTAATAAAAATACAAGAAATAGAAAGATAATTTCATTCATTAATCAAAAGTATTGTCATTACATACAATAGTGGAGCCCACAGCAAAAATGGTGATGACAAGCAAAAGAAAAGACATAGCAAAATAATAATAATAATAATAATAATAAATAGAATGCTACAGCTACTGCTTCTTGGACTCGATGGCTTTGAGCTTGGCATCTCTAGCATCAGCTTGGACTCTACCGCCTTAACTTGTGAGACCATGTCCCTGATGGGAATGTTGTCCTCAGAAGGGGCATCTTCAACTGAGGTTGGGACCTTCTTGCCCTTTCCAACCTCCACCAAGGGCGCCTCAGTACCCACGGTAAGGGCTTGAGCATTAAGGGCCTACTTAAGGAGTGTAAGAGGGAGAGCAGTAGTAGGAGGGAGATCGGCTGGAACTTCTTGAATATGCTCAGGGAAATATATGTTCTCAACTTTTCTTAGGTCGGAGTCAGCAAGGACTCCCGCACTATTTAGTGCCTCTGTCCAAGAAATAGTGCAGTAGTCCCTGCAAACTTCGGCCACGTCCTTAGCTAGCCTTTTTTCTGTCTCTTCCACCCCCCGCTTATAAGCCGTGACCACTGTAGCTTTAGTATTTTCCTTGGCCACTTAGTCTGCCTCCTTTGCTGTATCCCTGACCCTTTGTAGCTCGGCCCTGAGGTCCGAGACTAGCTGCTTTTGGGTTTCCAAGTTGATCTCTATCATGTACAGCTGCTTCTGTTGGTCCTCGGCTTGAGTTTGAGCATTCTTCAGCCTCGCCAAGGCGTTAGAACGCTCATGTTCTGAGGTCTTCAGCTTCTCGAACAATTAGGCCTTTTCCTCCTTCTCGGGCCCAAGCGCCTTCTCGACCTTGTGCCGAAAGTGGGACTCAATTTCAAGTTTGTGATGGGCGCTTCGTACCCACTCTTCGGCGACATAGTCCTGCTAGGTGACCTACATGAAATAAGTAAAACGATTAGGAAACCTATGTAAAAAAAAAAGAGTATATATTTGAGAATTAAAGCATTATTAGAAGCTTGCTTACCACAACGAGGTCCTTCTTCAGAGACATGAACAAATCTGGCTGCCTTGTTCGCTTGAGGGCATCCATGTCCCTGGGGAGAAGGAGAGGCTACTCTAAGGCCTGGGCCAAGTAGGTGGCGTGCCCCCTACTGGATTCCTTTATGGTAGAGTCATAAGGGATAGGAGCCACGTCCATCTCTATCACAGGGGCCCACGTGCGCTGTTGGCGGCGCACCTCAACATCGTCCCTACTGTCGACGGATTTGGACCTATTGTCTTTAAGGTCCTTGGTTTTCTGCTGTTTGGTGACCCTTTGAGGAAGCACTTCCCCCTCTTCCAACTCCTGCACTGGCCGTTTCTTCTTCGGATTAGGATCAACGCGTGATCCGAGGTTGGCAGGAGGAGGAGAAGGAAGCTTGGCAGGAATTAGGACCTTAGGGGGTTCTGCCAAAGTTGCCCCCTTGTTCCTATTGGCCATTAAACCCCTCAAGCTGGACCTTTTCTTTTGTTGCTCCATCTTTTCCTTTCCCTCAGGGCTTGAATCAATCGGAGTAACGATTGGCTTTGAAGGGCGAGTAGAAGAGAGCTTGTCAGATTCAATTCCAAAATCCAAGAGCTCCAAAGGGTTCTTTTGTACTCCTTCTTCCTCTTTGAAATGAAACTGGTCTATCTCCTCGTCCAAAGACAAGCGCGAGGATGCAACTCCCTCTTCCACTGCAACTATTGCTTCGAGAGGGATTTGTTGTAGTGGTACTACGAGTTAAGGAGGAATCTAATGACCTCGGAGTATGACAGGAGGAAGGTCGTGTGGGGCCAAAAAGTCCGATTTGGATACGTCAATACGGTTTATCCGAGGATCACCAGCTCAGATGGCGTGGTCGACCTCTTGGAAGATCTTCAAGATAAGGACAAACTTTAGAATCAAGTGTACAGCCAGCAACTGTCGGTCCTCGCTCACAAAGATTCTGATTAAAGCAGGTAATTGAAGGCCTCAACATTGGTGAGACTGAGCCGAGGAGCGATTTGCCTTCTATTTGCAAAAACAAACCAGGAAATCAAACACAATTAGATGACTGAGGTTCATTATCAGACGAAAATAAAATCAAAGACATGGGCAGGATTAAAAATCTAAGTCTTTTACTAGGGAACCTAACTCTAAGGTATCCCACCTAGCTCTCTCTCTTGGGTCAGGCAATGGAGACCGTCATGCCATACCCCCAAAGCAATGAGGTAGTCATCTTTCATCCCTTTGTTGGATTTAGGGAGGCACGAAATGAGCCTGACGATGGGGGAGCTGGACTTAAGGTAAAACCCATCGTCATCTTGGGAATGACACTTGTACATGTGGACCACGTTGTGCCAAGTGAGTCCCAACCTGAGATGCTTGTTGAGAGCATCGACGCAGCCTAAAACCCTGAACATGTTAAGCGCGCACTGGTGGGGACACAACCTATGGTTAATAAGGTAGTCTCAAGTTATCCTACCCATGGGAAGGGTCATCCCTCCTTCTAAGAAGGCTATTATGGGGATAATGAGCTCCCTCACCTCTCTATGTGTAGCGATTTGCTCCAGAGAGCAATATCGCAGGCTGACCTCCTGGGGAATATGGAATCTTTGTTTAAAGGCCTCTATCTTGACAGGGGTATCCACTAAACTCTCGAATCTACCCATTTATGCAACTCTAGAAAAAGCGACTAAAATGCCAAAACGAAGAAACAAGAACTAAAAAGGCCGAGGAGACTAGTCGAGGAGAAGATAGGAGTCTAGGGAAATGGAAACTTACAAAGGTAAGTGTGTTAACCCCGATCCTTTGGAAAGGATCTCTTACAATTGTCTTAGATAAAGAATTGTGAAGGCAAAGGAGTTTAGAGTGTTTTGTGAGTTGGAGCGCTGAGTTTCTTTGGAGTTTCTGAAAATTTGCGAAGTAAAGAAGAAATGAGTCACCTCAAGGCTTTATATAGTGGGAGAAAAGTAAGCGGGAATTATCCCGCTCAAAATTCCAAAAGAAAAGCCCAGCCGTTCGATCTGCACCCAACTGTTGGATCTAGGGGAACAGAGCGCCGCCTGGAGCCATAAATGATAATTCATGGACCACGAAGCATTAGGAGCAGTTATGAAGCGCGGAAAATGGCGCTTTCACACATGTAAGCTGGAGAAATAAATGAACTTGTCTCTTTAAGATCAAAACCCCTCTTTCTCTCCTCGGATGAAAGGGAAGAGAAAAACCGGAGTTTTAACGGGCTATTGTAGGGGAGAAGGGCCTAAAAATTCATATATTGGGTCTTAGGCCTTATCCGAAGACACTATTACGTCCGAGGAGAGACAAATAGAGTAAAGAAATTCTAATTTAAAGTCTAACGAGTAAGAAATAAATAAAATGTGGTCCAAGTAGTAACCTATCCTCGGCAACGGCTGATACACCTCAAGTTTGAATTCCAGCTATAAGAATGATCTCCATAGAATCTCTAATGGTGGAGATATACCTTTAAGACATGCAAGAGTGAAGGAGGCTAGGAAATATCTAAGGGAAAGCTATTGCCACCACATTAAATGCATTGCTGTTGCTTTTCTGGTCGCATTTATGTGGAGAAGACCCCTGAACAATGTTTCCATGGTCACCGCAACTCACAAAGAGGTCAAAGGAGGTGTCTGATGGGATATGCATTCAAGTGAAGGCTTAGATGACCAACAAGTGTATGATTAAGATAGACTGAAAAGAACTATATAATGTAAAGAACCCTCCATGAGAGGGGGATCGGAAAAAAATAGAAAAAGACTACTGTAGCACTACTAACTGGGTTGCTGATCATTTTTATTGATTTTTATCATAATCTACCTCCTCGGGTGACAGTTTCAGTCATTCTTATATGTCTTACTTGCATGTTCCTCTTTTAAATCTATACTAACCATTATTAAACTTCACTAAAACCTAATTTTTTATCCCACTCTTTACAAATTTATTATATTGGGCTTATTAGACCATCGCCCAATTCTTCATTGGGCTTGGGCTGAAAATCGTGACCTTACAAATCACATAATAAATAATATATGATTAGCACAAAATTTGATGTGTATTAAAGAGTAAAGAACATGTTATTCAACTTTTAGATTTTTAAAATATGTAATAATGTTAATTTTATTAAACTTTGTCCTTAGTGGATTACTCTTTTACTTTTACTTTTTTTTTTTTTTTCAAAGAAGAGAATTTTAATTAGAATGTAAGATGAATTTTCCGTAAGTATTGTCTCCTAGTAAGTTCTAGTTGATATTAGTTGTTTTATCTTGGGAATCAAAACTTTGAAATCTCTACATGTGTGTGTCTATATATAAAAGAAAAAATCATGTTATACGTTACATAGCTTCACGTTTTGAGTCACGAAATACATTATTGTGAATAAAACAGTGTGTATAACAAGCACAGACCATATACATAAATTGTGCCAACTTTTACTTTCCAATCACTTTTTTTTTTTTTTTTTTTTTCATGAGGAAATTTCCAATGACTTTTCGGAAGCTTATATAACTTGAATGGCATTGCACAATCTATGAATGCTTCCAAATACTGATTGACATTTAGATTGGGATTATAATTTATCATTATCAGCGTTGTGTCCTCACTTAGATTCAAGGTCAACGATAAATAAAGAGAAAAGAGAAGTAATAGTGTAATACACATTCATGAAAGAGATTTGAAGAAAGAAGCCCTTTCATTGCGTTATAGCATTCGTTGTTGAATAAATATACATATAGAAGGTCGTGCATGGATATCAAATTGGATTTTTCACTAGATTAACGTAATTAACGGGGTACTCAATTTGTCATTAGGCTTGAAGTTTTTTTTTTTTTTTTTTTTTTGTGGTTAAATTACTAATTTAATTCTCCAATTACATGATAAACTTTAATGTGATCCCTTAACTAAATGTGTCAATTTATTTCTCAATTTCTAAAATTCGGTCAATTTCATTGTTAATTCTCTTCTTCATTTAAATTTTTTCAGATTTAATAGTTAAAATTGGCTTGATTTTAGCAATTTTACACTTTTTATAATAACCTTTTAACATCAACTCCGTTTGCTACATCAGCTAATTTTGTTTAAATTAGATGATGAATAGATTTAAGGATAAATTTGGCTTAATTTTGAAAGTTGAAGAACTAAGTTGATAGAATTAATAGTTAAGAGACTAAATCAATAAATTTAGTAGTTGGGAACTAAATTGACCTTTATCAATAATTGAATGACTAAAGCAATAATTTAACCCTTTTTTTTTTCACAAGTTGAACTCAATACCCTTTTAATTTTAACAAGGGAAGATACCACCTGCCTATGGAGTATTGTCATTGTCACCCCCTTTTTATAATGCTCTTTTAAACCTCAAAAGCTTTAAGATAATGAATTATTAAACATGAATTATTAAATATGTTTGGAGTTATTTTGCTTCAATCCAATTATGTGGTAATTAAAAAAATAGTTCATGTGTAGTTTGAGTCACATGACTTTTATAATAAATTATGTGATTTGTTTAAATAATATACATGAATAATGTTATAAATCATCACTTAAGAAGAAGGTAATAGTTTACATGATAAATGCTATGTAAAATGGAATTGTTTTATTTGTCATTATTACTAACAAATAAGACAGAGACTCATATAGCATTCATCCAATGAATACCACTTGTATTTTTGTATTGTTTTTTATTTTTTATTTTTTATAATTTGATAATTACAATAAAGTAGGAGAGATTTAAACTATAATGTTTCTATTGGAATAGACAAAAATTTCAGTTGACTAGTTGAATTTCAATATGCTTATCACACATGTTACATAATGTAATTTATTATCTATCCCATTAAAATTAAACAACCATCTTCTTAAAAAAAAAAAAAATAAATAAATAAAACAATCGCAAACAACCATCTCAATATGTAAAAATCTCTTGAAAAAATCATACAATATGGTTACTTATATACCAAATTTATCATTCTTTCCATCTTCTTTCTTCCAAATGACTATCTTTCAATTCTTTTTTATTCGTAAATATTAAGTTATTATAAATATATATATATATATATTTTGACAATATATAGTTAATAATATATGTAGTTAGAATATTTTTATTCAATAATTTAACTTAAAGATAGCATGAGTAAATGAAACGAATGCCTTAAGAAAAGAAAAAGATAGTAATAAATGAAATGAATGAAAGATAACATGTTTTCAAGTAATAATTATTTAATGTATAAAAAAAGAATAATTATTTAAATACAAATATTTTTTAATTTATAGTAATTTTTTAAATAAATAATTTATTATTTTATAAGCATATAATTACCACACTATGTACCTGCAATTATGTCATCAAGGGTTTCTCAAAAAAAAAAAAAAAATGTCATCAAGGGTGTTATTAGTAAATTATTGCAACAAAAGTCGTGAAAGGTATCAAATATATCGGATATATGTCATGCATATTGCCTTTCATAGCATGAATTTTATATAGCTATAAAATTCATATATTTTTTTTTGAAGGCATAAAATTCATATATTATAAAAGAGGTGAAACATATATTCTATCATTTAGCTTCAAAGAAAGAAAAACATACACACATATATATATATATATATATTAAATGCATAAGATAATTATTAGCACACAAGCAATAAGTTTTGCCTTAAAATAATTATTGTTATTTTTATTATTGTTGTTGTTATTGATTTTATTTTATTTTTTTAGAAAGGAATCCTGGAAGTAGCAAAACAAGCGCACACACGGCACACCTGGGCTGACCAAATGCTATAATGCGCACCCACGGAACAGCGCATATTAGCATCTCACTTTCATGAAAATTGCTTCCATTACAAAACTCAGAAGTCCAATGGTGTTGATTTGACGAACTTAACCAAAAAATAAACAATGTATATATGAATTTTTTCTTTAAATTAAAAGACAAAGAAAAAAAAAATTCAAATCCCAAAATACTTTTTAAAAACAAATTTATCATTTTGGAATCTAAAGAAGTTTGGGTGCCAAAAATTCAGCTCTTTAAATTCTCTCTTTGAAAAGTTCTCTCAAATCTCGAAAGGGTCTCAGTTTTTCTGCCTCAATCTCTCAAATTTCTCTGCTTTTGGTCTATTGCTGTTGTGAGTTGTGACCCTTGATGGGTTTTCTCTAGGCATGTGCAGCTTTTGAGGTCTGGGCTAAAATGGGTTCAAGGTAATTTTTTTTTTTTTTAATTTTTTTATCTGTGGGTTATTGTTGAATTTTTTGCTTATTGGGTGGCTAAAAAGATTGTTCTTTGTTGAAAATGAAATGGGTAATTATTGCTTTCTTGTTTCTTGCTCACTGATTGTTGATAAATTTTAAATTTTGGGTTGTTGGTAATCTCTTTTTTAAGGTTTACAAATTTAACATATTTGCAGTACTTGTTAACTACTTGATAACTGATGTTTAAACATGGATGGAAACTGTTTCTCAAATTCTCTATCTCTCTCCCTCTCTCTCTCTCTCTCTCTCTCTCAAACTTTCTTCATTTTATCAATTTATTGTCCTGTTGGTATTATTGTATGTTCTGGATATTATGGCACGGTCAACTGGCAGCTTTTGCTAAAGCTCTGTTTGGTAGATGAGAAATTGGATTATTAGAAAGAGATCTTTGAATCTTTAAGTAGGCATCCCAATCCTCCCCCCTCACCAGACATCGTTTGGCTGGCAACAATAGAGTTGTGGTTGTTGTGAAATTGATTGTCTAGAATAAGTCAAGATGAATATTTGAAGTATCTAAGTCTATTTTGCAGTATATGATAGTTTTAATGCTAACATAAATGTTTAACTTGTGAATTAGATATTTGTCTATGACCAGACTGTTAGATTAGTGTTCATGAATTAGAAGTTGTAAATAGCCTTCCATAATCCATTGTTTAATGGTAAAAAAAGGGTGTTTATTTCTAGTCATCTTTGAGTATAACAAAAATAAATGTTCGAAATCCTGGTTTAATCACATGTTTGATTAGAAAGAATCACTATAACTTTTTGGTAAGATGGGTGGGGTTATTCATTTGCAGGATAGGGCCTGGTGTTAGTAGTGAGGCTAATGAGATTGATTGTGTTTTTGTAAGAACTGTATCCAATCTGTTTGTTGCTTGTTTAAGCGTTCATTCTTCTCGGGAGATTTGTGGGGATTTATTTGTCCTCTTGCAGGATTATTTGCAAGAAGTTAGTTATTAACTTTGATACTTTTATTGTTGTTACTGGTTGGAAAATACTTGTGGCAATATATGGCATATAGAATGGCTTGATTAGATGTAATTGCCATTTTCAGTGACCAACTATGGACATTTCATAGCTCCTTAACTATTGTCAAATATATACCATGTATATTACATTTTCTGGTGCTATTCCTTGATTCTGTGAGATTCACAGTTCCCACTTGGACATCAAAGATGCCTAGGTCCGTGTTTTGATGTTCAAGACCTGTGTCTTTAGGAGCTTCTCTAGATTCTTCTGATCCTGTTTCTGAAAGAAGTCTCAAGGAAGACATAAGTAAGGTTTAGCGAAGGGCGAATGAAGCCTTAAATATCATGAGTCAAAGGGTGTGCTAAATAAGTTCTCCTGTCCATTAAGAAGAGTAGATAACAGGTGTGCTTTGCTCAATTAAGTGTGACTCTATTGTTCTCGATGCTTTCTAAATGGAAGAAACTATAGATTCTATAATTTTTCTCCCAATCCCTTTTATTTATTTATTTTTTCATTTTTTCTATGTTTGGCCTGTAAGATTCATTGGGAGCCAAACCATATTTACTTTGTGTGTTTGAATTTATTTATTTATTTTTATTTGTCTATTCTCTTCTGCTCTGGGAACATTTAATAAAACTCAGTTTCAAATGTTGGCCGATAACTGATATTCTCCTACTTTTGTATAGGTCACCAATTGCAATGAAGCCTTTTGAAAATAATGAAAATGACTTGGAAAATGGTTTCGACAAAGACACAGAGAAAACAACACGAAGTACCAGGGTGACAAAAATACCCAATCAAGCCTTATTGTCTGGCCTTGCATATTGCATTTCCTCATGCAGCATGATATTGGTTAACAAGTTTGTGCTTTCCAGCTATGATTTTAATGCTGGTATATTCTTAATGCTGTACCAGGTAATTCAATGTAATTGGTGTTCCTTATATGAGATTGAGATTCTTGATTTTATTTTTTTTCCTTTTTAATTGATAATAATTTTGTTGGGGTTTACTCAATGCCATTAAAATGACTTGGAAACCGTTTCTGATATGATATCTACCAAGCTGATGACACTTAAATATACTTCTGTGGATGCAGAATTTTATTTCAGTTTTGATTGTGTCTACATTGAGTTTTCTAGGCGTGATATCAACAGAACCACTAACATGGAGATTGGTTAAGGTCTGGTTACCTGTGAATTTTATTTTTGTTGGGATGCTCATTACAAGCATGTTTAGGTATGACATTTTTCCTGTTTGTGCTCATCTTCATACTGTTTTTGTAGTAACATGGACACCTTTTAATTCTATGATTTTGACAAGACTTTGTTCCTTAAATATGATTAATCTTTTGTGCAGTTTGAGATACATTAATGTTGCTATGGTCACTGTCCTGAAGAATGTTACCAATGTGATAACTGCTGTTGGTGAAATGTATCTGTTCAGTAAGCATCATGACAACAGAGTCTGGGCTGCTCTATTCCTAATGGTATGTTGAGCTCAAAATGTGAATTTGGGATTTAGTTGTTTCTAGAATTGTCAAATTGGGATGTGGAATAAGACAATGAACTTCAAATTCTTTTTCTAGTTAGGTTCATTGCTTGCATCTAGTAGTGTATCAACCTTTTCGTCAATTTTATTCTTGTTGATTTTATGTTGCCCACATTTTCTGCACCCCCCCTTCTCCCCCCCCCCCCCCGCGGCTGTTTCTTATACATGTCTTAAACAGTTAAATTCATTACAGATATATTATTTAAACTAGGGGATCAAATGTAACAATTGAGAGTTTATAGACTAAATTGTGATAGGCTGCCCAAACCACAAGGGATAAATTTGGGCTAAAATGAAATTGTTAGGGTTCCATTGAAAGTACCTCTATCGACTTCATTTTAATAAAAGCTTAAGGGGACAAAATTTAACAATTGAAAAAAACTTATGAGACTAAATTGATATTGGGTCAAACCACAAAGGCGTAATTTGTTTGTCCATGTTAGAATTGTGTGGTCAAATGATTAAATTTACCATATTAATCATTTAGCCTCACAATTATAACAGTCCAAAACATGCACTGTCTGTTAATTTGGATGGGACTCAATTTAATCCAAACTTTAGGGGATCAAATGCAGCAGTTAAAAGTTTGTGGAATGAATTGTGACCGGAATGATTAAAATATGAATATGATAGTGGGCACCAAAGATTGGTCGTCCTGCAGAATAGGTTGTTCGTCTGAGGTTAACATGTTAATAGCTTTACATGGGCGACACATGTTTGAAAGGGTGCATTGCTTGTGCCAATGTGTCAATATATATATGTGCGCAATGGTTATCAAGATGAACTCTGATTAATTCTGTGTTGGCTGATGTATATTGGTACCAACTAAGCTTGTTCAACTTATTGGGAATTCAAGGCCTTTATTACTGGATTTGCACTTTTATGAACATTTTTATGTAGTAACTTTGCTTTTATACATTTTCATGAATTTACAAATGAATAAGTTTGAATTGGCTTGACCTGTGGCTTGTGCAGATCATTTCAGCAATTTCTGGAGGGATTACTGATCTATCTTTTCATGCTGTTGGCTACACATGGCAGCTTATTAATTGCTTCTTAACTGCATCATATTCTGTGAGTGCATAATTTGGACATCTGGATTATCCATAAGCCAGGCTTTTGTATGTTATTTATATTTAGTTCTTTTGCATCCATTGCAGTCCTTTAGCATAATTTGCGTTTTGACATATTTTATTGAGATTTCTCTTTTTCTTAGTAAAAAATTGAAAGTTGGGCATAAGAATTAGTTGTTAGGCTTGCTATGCAGTACAAGGTTGAAAACTCTGGTCAATGGAACTAATCTCCAAATAGAGTAGTTGTCAGTGTCCCTCCCCCCCCCCCCCCCCTTCCCAGGGTGGTGGATTCTTGTTCTTATGTTGGTCTGAGTCTATTCTCTTACAAGACAACTTTTAAATCTTTGGAGGACTATCATGAGCTCTTTTGTGGCTAAGAAAATGGGGGATGCATTCCCAATATGGTCAAAACGTTTGATGTTAATGAGTACTAAGAACCATAAGTTACACGAAGCTTATGAAAAGATAGTGATATGTTGAAAGTGTATGTATAACTTAAGTAGGCATCTTTTTATGGAGTGAATATATGTGCAATAATTATAATTTACTCAATTGCATAAAGGAATTTCTAGTGGTCATACACTGTTGTAGAATTTTGTTAGTTACACTCAAAACTTCAAGTTTGAGGTGCAAACATTAGACACTTGGCTCAACAAGACTCCCATAGGTGCACTGGGTTCTTGTATTTCCATTTGGATTGGAGAGTGGTTCCCCATTTGTTTCTACTCCTGTCCCATTATGTTGGTCATTTTTTCCCTTTTTTTGGAAAATCTATTATAATTGTCTATTTGAAATAATTAATAGAAAAAATTGATAATAATAACAGATAGTCCTTCTAGTATTAACACGCAAAACAACAAAGGTAAATTCAAAATGTTTAAAAAAAAAAGTAGTGATGTTTTCTTAAAAAGTAGGAACGACATATTGGACGAGAGAGTTAGTTGAGTTAATGGGCACATTTGTTTTACCAGCTCTCACAACATTACTTGTTATATTTTCGTCTAAGTTTAAAATGTAGCTGATGTATTATTATCTTTCTTTGTGCAGTTGACTCTACGTAGGGTCATGGATACAGCAAAACAAGTTACTAAATCTGGAAACTTGAATGAGTTTTCAATGGTCTTGCTCAATAACACCCTATCCTTGCCTTTAGGGATTCTTCTAATTTTTGTTTTCAATGAGGTGGATTATCTCTCCAAAACGTGAGTTTTTTTTTTTTTTAATTTTTATTTATTTATTTTTTTTATCATTCCCTTTTTCGTAAATTATTTCTTTAGTAATAGTATATAGCTAATATACCATATCATCTGTGCTATAATAATTGGTATTGTGTTTTTGATGTATAGAATTTATCTTTTCTATTAATAATTATAGATGTTCGGTGTTTGCATAAGTTGATATTGTAGTCTTTGAACTTCAAACAAACTTTGTATGATGTAATGATTCATTTTAAAGCAGAATACATCATATTTATTGGAAGCAATTTCTTCTCTTGTATACTAGATTCTGGCTATGGAGCTAAATTTTCTTTACTACAATTATCACATTTGGTCCATATAATCATCTTATTTGGCCCATGTAATCTGAAATTTGTGTAGATATTGTTGGATATAAGTAGAAATGAGGAAATTCCTTCATGGCTATCAGCCTATCCCAAAGGGACTCAAATGCTATAGTATGACTGGCCATTTTTGGTTTTTATGAGATTATTAAAGATTAACTAGAAGCTCAATGGTGTGTTCTGGCTATTGCAGATTAATTTGAAATCTTGCACCCAAGATTGGCTCCTTTTCCATTCCCAACCGTTATTTGCTAAATTCTGAAATATTCCTGGTTATAGAATGGATACTGTCCGGTAAAATTCTCCCACAATAGAGCAATCCCACATATGGTAATCAAAAGTATCATAATAGTTTTCCCTGCTTATACATCCTTCTTGTCCTGGTCATTCATTCCTTCATTCTTTCTCCCTTTTTATGTACTCCTCTGTGAGTTTTTGAGTTTTTTTTTTTTTTAATTTTTATTTATTTATTTTTTTTATCATTCCCTTTTTCGTAAATTATTTCTTTAGTAATAGTATATAGCTAATATACCATATCATCTGTGCTATAATAATTGGTATTGTGTTTTTGATGTATAGAATTTATCTTTTCTATTAATAATTATAGATGTTCGGTGTTTGCATAAGTTGATATTGTAGTGTCTTTGAACTTCAAACAAACTTTGTATGATGTAATGATTCATTTTAAAGCAGAATACATCATATTTATTGGAAGCAATTTCTTCTCTTGTATACTAGATTCTGGCTGTGGAGCTAAATTTTCTTTACTACAATTATCACATTTGGTCCATATAATCATCTTATTTGGCCCATGTAATCTGAAATTTGTGTAGATATTGTTGGATATAAGTAGAAATGAGGAAATTCCTTCATGGCTATCAGCCTATCCCAAAGGGACTCAAATGCTATAGTATGACTGGCCATTTTTGGTTTTTATGAGATTATTAAAGATTAACTAGAAGCTCAATGGTGTGTTCTGGCTATTGCAGATTAATTTGAAATCTTGCACCCAAGATTGGCTCCTTTTCCATTCCCAACCGTTATTTGCTAAATTCTGAAATATTCCTGGTTATAGAATGGATACTGTCCGGTAAAATTCTCCCACAATAGAGCAATCCCACATATGGTAATCAAAAGTATCATAATAGTTTTCCCTGCTTATACATCCTTCTTGTCCTGGTCATTCATTCCTTCATTCTTTCTCCCTTTTTATGTACTCCTCCTTATTTCTTCCTTTCTTCAACACTGGTTCTTTTGAGAGTGAAAGATTTCTTCTTCTCCTCCTCTGTTTTTTACTCTTTCTTGTTTGTATAATATGCTTGGTTTAAATGAGAAACCATTTTGCAAGAGTTCCAGTAATTTATCCTATTGCATTGAAGTTTTATTCCAATTCCTGTTTACTACTTGTGATCAGATCACATTACATCGCACTCACTAACACCCCCAATGACACCCTGTCCCATCTCCATCCATCTTTCTCGCTAGAGTTTATTAATTTTATTCAAATGGCTGCTTTCTTCACAAGATAGAGATTGTTTAGCTACTCCAGATTTTGTATCAAAAGATCTCCCACTCAGGACAAAATCTTTCATTTTTACAATGACAGCTAACTATATGATCGTTTATCTTCTGTACTTATGAGTATGCTTTTATATCAGTCTTCTAAAACATGGATCTAATTATCAAACTTGATTACATTAATTAATATTGTAACCTTTAAAAAAAATACATTAATTAATATTGTATACAAGTATTGTAACTTGCAAATAACATGTCTACAATTCTTTTAACGATATGTTATCATAACTTAACTGTGGATATAAGTTTTCTAACAGTATGCCAAGAAAATTGATTTTCTTTTATCAAAATTGTCTTGTTCAATCTTTTGGATCTTGGATTGCATTGGCAGGCCACTTTTGAGATTGCCAACCTTCTGGCTGGTAATGACATTGAGTGGATTTTTGGGACTGGCAATCAGCTTCACTTCTATGTGGTTTCTTCATCAAACTGGGGCTACAACATACAGGTGAGATAAGAATACTTACTTACCTCCAAAAAGAAGAAGCTAATATGTTACTTTTGGGGTAGAATCTTTTTTTCTTTTTTTTTCCCTAATTGAGAATCAGATGACACCAACTTTGAGAATGAACTTAGCATTGGGTTATAACTTTTATTTGCCATTATTATTATCGTTTTTATTTATTTATAACTTCTCCTTAGTGAACAAGGTTCAAATAAAATAGAGTTCATGTTTGGTAAGAGTTGAAGCTTTGTGCAAACTGGCCACCCAATTACAAACCATTGGCACATGATAAACGCTTGCATTGGGTTGATATGGGTTTGAAAGTTCAGTGTTGGATGGGGCTGATTCAGTTGGGCTGGTCTTATGCCATTAGGAACCATTTGTATCAAGTCAAATGAAGTTTGACTGAAAATTTTACCAAATCTGTTTTTTTACTCAAAAATTAATCATCAGTTTACTTTGCTTAAACCATCATGCTTATCTTAGATAAGACCATATTAGTGATCAATCACACTTATTTACATCTCTAATCACTGAACTGCGTCATGCAGCCTTGTGGGTTCGTTAAATAAGATCCCTCTGTCTGTTGCTGGCATCCTCCTTTTCAAAGTTCCTACCAGCTTGGAGAACTCCGCAAGCATATTCTTCGGTAAGTTCTATCCATATCATTGACTTCCACAAACAAGAAACAAAACTTTGAATTTGTAGTTTTAGCATTACCAACACATTTTTTCACTCTGTAGGTCTTTTGGCTGGAGTATTCTTCGCTAGGGCCAAAATGCGTGAGAGATCTCAAACCTAAAAGGCACTGAAAGTTATGGTTCTTTACATGATAACCATCTTTTGCACTCTCGTGTAAACTGCATCTGACCGCTTGACTACCCCATGAAGTTGTCACGAATAGTCAGTCAAGAAGTGTTGTATGAAAAGTATGTAGAAGGAGTGAAGATCTTGGCCCATTTACAAGTGCTTTCCTCTTGAATTTACTTCTTACAAAGGAGAGCAGCCTTCTATTGGAATGGATTGAGTGTCTGGGTTTGTTTAATTGAGGGAAAATGCCATCACTAATTCTTCTTCAGATATGTATTGTGACGCGTAGCTCTTATCTTTAGCCACATGTAACATTGGTGTCTTATAGATTTTCACATTGTATTTGAAACCTTCATATTTACGTATTGAGTTAAACGAGTTGCTCAAGATAATGGTGAAAGTGGATTTTACTTCAACAAGTGAATGCAGACAAGCTTTTGGGTTGCTCTTTGATAAAGAAATGTAATTGATTGATGCTTGAGAGTTGGGGCACTTGACATTTCCTATTCAGAGCCGCGTGTATTTGAATGCCCCTAAATTAATTTGTTGCCATTTCTTTATAAGTAACACAACCAATAACATAGAAATGTAATTCATCAGCCAAAACTTGTATTGCATCAAATGATATTTCTCATCAGCCTTTGGAAACTCCTTGGAGAATCAGAAATTGTAGCGATGCTCCCCCCCAAAAAAAAAAAAAAAAAAAAAAAATTGGATCAGCCAAAACCGGAGAGCTAGTTGGGCGTGAAATCTTTGCAGCACTATGATGGTTGGACTCGGGTCAATGTTTGCGATAAATATATTTGCATTAAATGGGCGCAACACCGGAAATTTTAGGTTTTCCAATCTAATTTCATCTTAAATCTTCAAGTTACACTAATCAATAACTTCATTTTGTATTCTCATTTTAAAATAATGATGATAATAATAATAATAATAATAAAACATAAAACAAAACAAAACAAAAACTTGATTTTGAATGTCTTTGTAATCTTATTGTAGTGGGTCCAAATCTGGTTCGATTGACTTTTCTACAATAGATATATTGATTAAGAAAGTTCTGTTGAAGTTAGGTACCACGTTAGTCCTATACGAATAAGGAGCGATGCCACCCTAGATTATAGTAGGTTTTTCCTTAGATCAAGTTGTGACCTTGGGTTTGTAAACCTAAAATAACCAAAGAGAAACTCAGTTCCTCCATGACCAACCCTAGGGTTGGTCATGGAGAAAAGGTGTCCTCAGGAGAATGTTCTTAGGTGAGTCAGAAGGAAGTTAGACGAGCAAAGAGAGAGTCCTCGAGCAAATAAAAAAGTCCTTGAAAAGACCAAAAAGTTTCCTTAAGAGAATGTACTCAGATGAGTCAAAGATAGTTCCTAAGAGGGTCAAAGAGAATCATTGAGAGAATGTCCTTCAATGAGACAGCTTCCTTGAGAGAGAGAGAGGGTCCCATTCCCAAATAATTTTCCTTCATTTTATAGAGAAATGTGTGGTTGTAGGCTTTTAAGAGAATATGTGGTGACAGGTGAATAGAGAATGTTTAGTTATTAGTGTTTTTTTTAGTGAGACCCTCACACCCGCCATTAAATTATGCTTTTAGAGTGTCCATTTTTATTTTCCATGCCTATAAAATATTAATATAATGAAAAATCATTATTTTAGCATGGAAAAAAAGGCCCATATTTCCTACTCTATTTGCAGTGCCTAAGACGACGTCGTCGCAGTATAGCTCGTCTGAGTTCCTTTCCGTATTGAGCCCACTCATCTCCACAGACAGAAATTGGTTAGTTAAATTCACCAACTTTGACTTTGACTTTGACTCTGTGAAGTACACTCTGAAGGCGTTGCAAGACAGAAACGACGTCGCTTCAATCCAATACCCAATCCGAGAGCTAGGTTTTCCGTGGAGAAGAAGATGGAGACCCAAACCAACAACCCAAGCCCAAACCCTAGTCCAAACGGGAACTCGATAACGGGATCATGGCCCGTGTGGCCGACAGTGGACGGGTCACTGGGGCTATCGGAAGATGAGTCGGTGAAATACGCACGGCGGTTCTACAGGTTCGGATTCGCGATGCTGCCGTGGCTTTGGGCCGTCAATTGCTTCTACTTCTGGCCTGTTCTCCGCCACTCTCGCTCCTTCCCTCGCATTCGCCCCTGTACTCTCTCTCTCTCTCTGCGCTTACAATTTTTCAATGTTGTTGGTTTTTTAGGTTTATTGATTTTCGTTATTGGTTGAATCGAATCTTTAAATTTAAAGTAAGTTTGTTTCTTTATGTTATATGTTGTGTGTATATAGAGGAATGAATGTTAGTTTCTGATAAAGATTATGAGAGTTGAGAACCATTTTACTTTTATCTGTGGGTTTGTTTAAGATGATATAGATATTTGATCAATGGTCTTGTTGCTAGTAGTTAAATCTTGCCTCCCTACTTAGCAGTGTACACAGTTTGGAGTGGCCGGTTTTGAGAGAGGGTTTTTGGGGCCATTTTCTTAAAACGTGAACTGCTCCCCCCACTAAAAAGGGGGGGACATCCACAACAGAGAGAGAGAGAGTTTCAAAACCCATAAGAATTATCTGAGAATAGATGTAAAACTAAAAGTTCCAAAACCCACAAATTACAACACAGTTTCGAAACCCATGAATCATAACAAGTTTATCCTCAACAAATTAAAAATCCATGGCATTTAGAATCTTAGAATCAAGAAATGAAAAAGTTTAACCTTTAGAGCAGATCTGAAACCCATTTTCTTTTTCTCTGTTCTTGATAGATCAAAGCCGATCTCTCTGATTTTTAGAGTTTGGAAGCTTTACATTCTATAAGATTGAGTGTGGGGTGGTGACCAGAGTTGGAGGAAGGCAGACTGCAGAGGTGGCAACTGAATTAGAGGAAAGAGGGAAGAGAGGTGAGGGGTTGGGGGGGGGGGGGGGGGGGGGGTAACGTCAGTTCTGGTTGGAACTTGAACAACCCTATTGCTACTGAGTCTGACAATATGTACCTTCTTGTGTTTGGAATTTTGATGAAATGCTTATCCATTAAGGTGGGTAAGTTATTACACTTGGGAAATAAGAGAACTTGTGTCACAGTTTTGTTTACTTAAAAGGAAACTGAGATTCCTTTTAGATGTTAAAGCTCAATTCTTGGCAGTGAGCTCTAACTCAATGATGCACGAGAAGTTGGAGAATTTGTCCTAGTATGCTTCTGGTGAGGATAGGATTCAAAGGATTTGTGGATCTAGGATTTAGAACTTTTAAAAAGAATGGTTGAGGCTCAAAATTGGATGGTCTTTGATGAGTTTTGTATGGCCATTCGATAGAGAAGTATGCGAGGGTTTAGGGTTTTGATAGATAACTGGAAGGTCTTGACTTGGGGTTGTAAGGAAGAAGGAAAACAGAGAAAGTTATGGGTTGTATGAAAAATATCCATGGACAAAATCGCAACTAGGGGAAGAAGAAAAGAGAAGAGAAAGGGAGAAAAAGAATAAAATGCCAGCGTGCCTCTGTGCTAAAACACTAATTTTTTTATGAATCAAGTTCATCTATTCATAAAAGATTTTTTTATTTATTTTATTTTTATTTTTTATGACTAGTAAACTAAAACCTAATAAGGTAATAACTAATAAATGATAACTTGGACTCGAACAAAGTAAAACTTGAGATATTTAGGATCTCCTAAAAAATTCTAGGCTCTACTAAACTACCAAAATACCCTTGATTTGTGGGGTTGTAAAAATATAATTTGCCCTTAAATACAAATTTGATCATAGCCCATTAGATAAAGACCCTAATTAAAAACTGTGTTAAACCTAGAACACATAGAACAAGACCTTTAAAACCTCAGGACTTTGGCTTTAATTGCACTACACACTTGGGCTCCACAAAATAAATCTCGAATAGCCGAATTTGTGAAGTATTAACAAATAAATCTTCCATGTTTGCATCACTCAAACAACACTTCCTTTCCTTATAAGAGCAAGGCAAATGATGAGTTTGTGGATTTAAGACCCACCAAGTGCATGTGTAAACCAATGAAACTTTTGACCCGCAATCACAAATTTCATTTTAGTTGGCACATCAAATGTCATATGGGCTTATTATGCATTGTTTGGTCTAATCGTGCTTATTTAACCAAGAAAGGAGTGATCATTGTATCCCTGGAGGTTTGCACCAAACAGAGAGAAATTTTGGGGTTGGCTATGGACCTTCTATAGACTATTTGGGGTCGGGCACAAGTATATTTGTTGCCATTCTATCCTGACCAACATCATACTTTCTGTCACATCTTTGATTGACATGTCTTTTCAATTCTGGTTTATTCAATTGAGAATTTGTATTAGATGTCATCCAACTTACCAATTCATTACATATCAATCTGGTACTGTAATATTATAAAACCTTTTATAAAACAAAAAATGGGAGTCCTCTTGTGTGGAGGTTGGCTGTGGCACTCTCATTGTAAAGCAAAGAAATGTTTTACCCGCAATCACAATGGCATGTCATATGTCATATGGGCTTATTGTGCATTGTTCATTTGTTTGGTTTAATCACACATATTTAACCTAGAGAGGAGTGATCATTATATACATGGAGGTTTGCATAATGCATTAATTATGTGTGACACACTTGTTGTTTTATGCCATGTCAAAGCTTCCTGTATAATGTATTATTTCCTATTACATACATGAACTAATTCACTAAAAAGGGGAAAAGAGAATAGAAGAAGCCATGTTTTGTTTGTCTGTATTTTTGTTCAAATTTGAAAGGTCATCCTAGGTCTAAATGTCGTGCTCCTGATCTTTGTGGGTTGAATTTTTATTGCTTCAAGAGATATGGTGTGCAGTATTTCTGTTTTTCAAGATGCTTGTGTCTGAGTGTTTGTTCTTCCCTACTTTCATTCTTTAAGTTTGCTGCATCTGCTCAACTTTGATCTAAATTTGTGCTTTATTTGCTGAAAACATATCTCTAGCTAAAATAGCACTTTAACAAAAATGGGCGAAGAGTGAGGTTGTAAGTTTAAAATTCGTTATATGCATAACTTGCCAATAAAAAAATTTCTATGAATCACTTGGTGGTGGCAGTTATATAATAACTGAGTTGCTTACGATGTGTTGCGAGAGGTGCACACTTAAATTAGATGGATATGGTCTCCCATCATGGGGACAGGGTCATGTTAGATATTTTGCATTTTGAAATTCTGTTCTTTTCTTCAAGTGGATTTATTTGTTTGGAATTATGAATCCCTGTTTGAGCCATTTTTCCATAAATTTTCCATTTTCATTTTTTCTTGTCTTAACAAACGTTTGGTTTTGCAGATGTTGTGGGGTCAGCAGTTGGGTTTGCTGTATTCACAGCTCTTCTGTCATCATGGGCCTTTACATTTGCCCTTGGAGGAGAGCGTCTCTTTGGACCTGTTTGGGATCAACTTGTATTGTACAAGCTTGCTGATAAATTAGACTTGACTGGTTGGAGCTAGTCTTATGCACTCTTTTCTGAATTTCATTGTTCTCAACACTCTTTGTATTACCTCTCTCTTTCTTTCTAATTATCTTTTCTTTTCTTTTTTCCTTATTGTTGGGGGTGTTACTAGAATTCTTTTACTTTCTTTGAACACATGATTTTGTGTATATATACATATATTCTATGCCGAGAGTTTTACAATGCTGTGTATCCGGTGACAAAGTTGATATTGAGGCCTTTCTATACCTCAACTTGGAATTAATATTCAGTGTCGAAAGTAGTAGCCTTTTTCAGTTATAAAAATATATATCCTATTCTTACACCAAAAAAAAAAAAGGGCCTAGGAATAATATTTTGCGGATTAAGAATTAGGTACTACAGAAATTCTTTGATTTTGTGTACTTGCAGATGAATGTGTAATTAAGACGGTGTCTAAATAATAGATTTGACCAATGATGTGGAAGACTGCAACACCTCAAACAAAGTTAAGTTTTTTCTTAACAAAATAAAGTCGTATACAAAGATTTATAAAATTCAACGTTGAAGCCATGTCCTCGTATGTTATTGGCACCAAAACACATAGAACTATGAACTCTGTGATGACAGCAAAATTTTCCCACACAGGGCTTAGTGGACTGGTGTGAAGCTGGATGCACAAGGCT
Organism: Quercus suber; assembly: GCF_002906115.3. Lineage (NCBI taxonomy): Eukaryota > Viridiplantae > Streptophyta > Magnoliopsida > Fagales > Fagaceae > Quercus > Quercus suber. Next base: position 354,448 of record NW_027069964.1, on the reverse strand, counting down.
TGCCCTAGTTTGCAATGGGGTGGCTCACTCCACTTCTTTACTTGGCAAATTATAGTTGCTTATCACTTTCGCATGGATTTATTACTTTTTTTTCATCATTCACAATATCTACCATGTGAATAGTTTTGTTTGTTGCATGCTAAAATGTTCTGTCTCTCTTTTTTGTCCAATCTCAATCCATAAAAGGTTTAGGGTATTTATAGGGATTTTTGAGGTGCATCTCTCTAGAAATAGGGGATAACGATTAAGTCTAATCCTCCTCCCCTTTGTTAGGTTGAGAGGATGGGTTAAGGCTTAACTTTCCCTACTGTTCAGAGCAGTCATTTTGCATTTATTATATGAAAACTGTTAGTAAGTGACAACAATTAATGAGGATATGACAATTAACTTCTTATGAACATTATTTGATAATAAAAAAGTACTTATTACAAATATTTACAATACCTCTTTAGGTAGGAACTGACCTTCCTTCTTGATCAGTCCATCGTTGACTCATCGGAATGAAACTAGGGTAATCATTTGACATGTCGTTCCCTCTTCTTTAATGAGGTAAACATTGCCGAGGTCTTCTGGGCTCCTCTCTCTACTCAGGTTGATGCTGGGCCTGTGGTACTTTCCTAATGGGCCTTCATGGAGAGGTGATGTTGGAATCCCTTCAAATATACTAAACTATCTAGCAGCTAAATTAGAATTACCGACACCAATTTTTTATTTTTTATTTTCGCATGCCCACCTCTTTGCATTTCATTTAGCAAAGAATATTCTACTTTATTATTATTATTAGGATTTTACTAATGTGTAGTTTTCATTTTTGGAAATTTTTTTCTTGAGAATTGAAAAAATATTGACAGCTTTTTTAATTTTCGAGAAAAAGTTTCCAAAAGTAGAAAGCCCCGGACCCTTATTATTATTATTATTATTCAACAAATAGTTAGAAAGTGTGTACAACCAAGTCAGCAAAAAAAAAAAAATATATATATATATATATAGCAAAAAAAAAAAAAAAAAATAGTCAGCAAAAAAGAACTTCGTAGTTTGTACTTCACGTCTTTACCGTTGGTGAACTAGACTCCTTCAAAATTCTCCCACATATGCTATCACATCAACATCATAAGTAAAGCCATGAAACTTATTCGATTTGCAGTTTTTTTATTTTCTTAGAATTATTCTTATGAAAGTACGTATAATTCTATTCTATTGATTTTAGAAACAAATGGGACCATTGACAAACGATGAAGCAAACCATAAGAGTAGCTCAACTGTCATTTTCTACTGGCACTAATTTAATTAAGGTATACATATATACATCCAATCACTCATGGATGGCACATTGTACAATTGGACATGCTTTGTTGCCAAATATGAAGAAGAAAAGGACAGTTAAAAGACCCGCCAACTGTGCATGGTAACTGAGAGGTTGGTTTCCAATTTTCAGGAGGATTGGAAATACAAGAAATTGGTTATCAAGCCAATCAATAGGATATTTTCACAATCTATTGTGTAGTACTCCAAGTCATAAGAGTTCGTCACTGCTGAGGTTGGATTTTTATTTATTTATTTATAATTTGATAGTTACAATGGACAAGAGATTTTAAATCCTAAATATTTCTATTAAAAACACCAAAAAATGTCAATTAAGTAGTTGAATTACAAAATCCTTAGTGTCTAGATCATTTTCTTTAAACAATTGTATTCTCGCTTTGCAAACATATTTTTGAATTGTATATGGTGCTAGTGGTCTTCAATGTTGGCCATTTTTACCATCCCAAATAATTTTTAATAAGTTGGCAAACGTAGGAAAGATTTGATTTCCTTTTCCAATAACTTGCCTAATCTCTTTTGGACCAGGCAAGTTCCTTTAGATACGCGCAAGTTCATGGTAATGTCAAAATGGAGTAGTCAAAGTTGGATTAGGCAAAATGACGTTGCTTAGTATTATATGCCAAGGTTTAATGGGCAGCTAGAAGGTGTTCAAAATTCTTATCTAAGTTGAGAGCTTCTTCTTTTTTTCCTTTTTAATTTATTATTTTAGGCGGAGTGGGGTGTTAAGCATATCTTAATAATAGCATTATCTAGTATTTCGAACATAGACCTTTACAGTTTGATTCTCTCATTCCTCAATTAGGGGTAAAAATAAAATTAATAAAGTGAAAGGAAAAGTTGAAAGATAAGAATGGAAAGGGTAAATTCAATGTCTTGTCAAAGTTGAGAGGGTCAGAAGAACCAAATTATTAAGAAGAATCAAAGTCGAGGCTTGAAAGTGTATGGACTATGGACCTTTTTTTTTCTTTTTTTCTTTTTTACCCAGAACAGTTAAAAGAATTAAAGCTCCCGTACTTTTTTCCTTTTCGAAACACTAAATTCAGGTATTTAAAATTTCAAAATAGAATTCTTGAAAATGAACTTTTTTTTGCAGCTTCAAAAGTAGTAGGAAAATGTTTAGTTTATATTCCTCTAGCTCATTATACGACGATTTATAAAATTATTATTTTGTTAAAACTATTCTTTGGGAAGAAAATAAATGTGTCAATTTTTCACTTCATAAAAAAGTGAAAATTTAAAACGATAACATGATGACTTTTTTCTAATGGCCAGTGACTGCAATTCAGCTAGGAATAATATTGAAAACTGGAAAAAAACCTTGTCAACCATATATACCCCTAGGATTTTTTTTTTTTTTTGGCAAAGTTACTTGTGCGTCCACTACCTTTTTTGGGATTGAGACATCAACTATACACGTGCTGATGTATTTTATATATATATATATATAGATGAATTCTCATGTAAAATTTAACAAAATTTATTAGAAAATTAGAAGAAGAAAAAAATTCTTTCTGGGTCATCTGGATTGCAGAATTTCAGTACACTTTGCACCAACATCATGTTGTATAAGTGAATTTCAATTAATTCAACTAATAAAGTCTCTTATTGTCAAATACGAAATTTGTAATTCAATATTTGCCTACACTAAAAATCAAATATTTACATTAACTTAATTATAAAAAACAATCATTATACAATGAACTTTTATAAATTAACATTCTATCGTATCTATCAAAAAGAAATTATACATGTTGCATAAAATTAAGTAAAGTACCGGCAGCGGAAGATTTGCACCAGCTCTCTGTCTCTCTCTTTTAAAGGAGGGTAAATAGGCTTTTGCCTATTTCCAATATTATATATATATATATATATATTATTTAAAAGCCACCATATATGACCAACTTTATATTTGGACCTAATTCTATTTAAAGGGTTTGTTGAACTTAGCGTATAATATGTGGGTTCTAATTAGCTCAATTGGTAAAGTCTTTGATGGTTGTATAAGAGATTTGAGGTTCAATTCTTGCCTACACCAAAAACTGATTGATGTCTTGGTCTGATGATAAAAAGTTATTATTAGGAGCGTACAATATTTGTTATTTTAAATTAATGGGGGTGGGTTTCTTACATATCAAAATAGACAAATTACCCCCCAATAAAGTATCACAAGCTATGGGACTGAGACTTTTTCTGAACATTCTTTTTTCCTGTTTGAGGAAAACTTTTTCGTGAGCTTTTAAAACATATGTTTTTCGTTTTTTTTTAAAAAGTTTTTTTTAATTATTTTCTAACTTTATAGTTGATCAAAAGTAACAGCAGATGCATGGAGCTAGGAAAAGCTATCATATCATATCATAAGATTGAGAAAAAGGAAGAGGTCTGGTATAAAAACAAATTCACACTCAAAAATATCTTTATATGTCATATAAATTAACTGCAAAGAATCAGAAAACCGTGGCCCCAGTCAATAGAGAAGGCTAAGGGAATTACAATAAATATGTAATATAATTGTAGTCATCAAAAATGCAAGCCAACTCTCCTTCTTCTTCATACATTCCTCTCTCTAGTAGACTTATATATGGGATGTCGGTGGTATTAGTGCTGGTTATTAAAAAAAAAAAAATTAGTTGAGAGTACAAGATCAGTTTGATTTGGTGGAGTATAAATTTTCAATCTGTTAAGCAATCTATAGATTAATTATTAATAATAACTAACCATAAACTGCCTTGTAAGACCGGAAGAAATTTGCCCAAAAATTTTACCAAGAAAATAAGAGGGTAAGACTAAAAGTGCCTCAATTAATTTTTGTTTTTTGGACTTAGCACCAACACACGTGTATGTGAAATTTGTTACCCTTTGTTTGGCTTTACCCATGATGTGCCTTAATTATTCCCATCCCATGCATGGCAATCTGCTTCTTCCTTAGCTTTTATATATTGGCGTTTGCTATATGGATCATAACCCAAAATTTACTTATTTATCTTTGCAACTAAATCATTTCTTGAAGAATGAATATTGCCAATTCCCAATAATCAAAAATTTTTTTTTGGCTACGTAATCCTATGGATTTTGGTTCCTCCATTTCCCTCTCAAAGTATTGTGGGTTGCAAATAGGTTTTTTCTTATTAAGAGAAATGCTTATTGATAGATACAAAACATGGCTTAGTTTGTTACCAAAGGTTTTCATCAATAATAAGGGTTTTATGTGTCCAAATCGGATGCCCCATTATTCATTTACCATCACGGTGAAATTTAGGTATATATATACTAGAGTGTGTCAATGACATTTTGGTTACTAGCAACATGGCCAATTGTAATTAAACTCTTATTTCCAAGTTGAATTAATGATTTTCTATCAAGGATCTCTGAGTTTCTTGTAAAATCTGGAATGAAAAACTCTTAAGACTTTAGGGACTCCAATTTTAGCATCAAGTAAACTCTCCAAAATTAGTGGCAAACCTTGAGCCAATCCCTCACTTTACTGTTAAATTGTTGACAGTCTACAATATATATCTTACTTTCACAAGACCGAATATATCTATCCATAATCTATCTGATGATCATTGTGTATTTTACACTACCTCAAGTACATCATTTGCTAGCTATGACATTTCTATCTAAAAGCATTCTTATATTCATCTTCAAACCTTGTTCATAAGCAAATTTGGCTAGGTGTGTATGATTGCCAATCCACCATCCAATGCTGGATTGCTATTCATCTTGGCGACAACTCATCTCCTGGTTCTCTCAAAAGCAAAGGAGAGTTGCTCATTCCTTATCTAAATCTTAGTACAGAGCCCTTGTCGATATTGTTACCAAACTCTCTTGGATATCTTGAAATATTTTTTGAAATTCGTATCTCACTGCTCATTGTTCCTACACTTCAATGTGATAATATTGGTGCTGCTTATCTCTTCGCCAATTTGATTTTTCATGCACATACTAAACAAGTTGATATAATTTTTTATTTTGTTCATGACAAGGTTGCTCGTAAGGATCTTCAAATGCATTTTATTTACATTGCCGGCATGATCACAGGTCTCTCCTCTAGTCGCTTTATGTTTCTTCATGAAGGTCGCCTCTCACAAGTCAATTTAAACTTAAGGGGATGTATCAAAGAATGTATATATATATTTGGACTTGTATTTTAGGTCCAAATTTTTTTATTTCTTATCGTGTGCTTGATTACATCAATGTCCTATATAGAAATGCATATATAATCAAACTCGATCCACTTTACATTGATATTATGACATAGGTTTTATCCTTGTTTCAACCATATATTAGCCATTTTGCTAATAGTCCAGTAAGAATAAAATCTTTATAGATTTTTTCCCTGCTAGAAATTTATGAAGGTTTTTAATTTTTTAATTTTTACACCTTAATATCCCAATGGCTTTCGTAACTAGTGTCCATCATCGACGTCTAAAATAAATATTATATATATATATATATATCTATAAAAATACAACAGATACAACAAATTTTATAACTTTTTTTTATATAAAAAATTATATAATTCAATAATTATAAAAAGAGGTTTGAACCTTAGGCAATTTTACTGAAAACACGATAAAATATCAATTGAGTTATAAAACTCTTGACACAAGTTGTACTTTCAAAATCCAAAAAACATTTAATAGTTTCTTATAGAAACCCGTGAAAATACCATGTAGTTTATATGTGTAACAGTCATATAGATGAGCGTAGAGCTTAAATTCACAAATTTGAGGACTACATGTGTATATAATAACAATATTCTCTGTCGTCTTTCCACCAATAAATTAAAATATGAGTGCATGGATTTTTACACAATTAGATTCTATTTCACTATTTGGAACCGGCCGAGTTGATCTTTAGTCATATGAGAATGTTTAGTACGTTTGAGGTTTGCTTGTTATATAAGCATCCTGTTATATCTGGCATCAAAAGAGAAATAATTCATGTACTGTACTATCTCCATACAGCGGCACAATATGAATGGAATGATGCATAATAACTTACCAAATTCATGAAAGAAACTTACTTCAAATTAGTTCTTGACAGCAATACATTTACCCACTCACTCCAACTGATATTAATGAACTTCCTCATTCTATCACTCTAATAAACTGCATGGAACAAAATACTTCTAAAATGGTACAATCTTAAAGAATACAACTTCATGTTGTGGGCTTGCCTTGCCTCATCAGATGCAAATATATAGCTTTCCTATTAATTTGCCTAACATATTTACTAACATGCATGAGAGAGAGAGAGAGAGAGAGAGAGAGAGAGAGAGAGAGAGAGAGAGAGGGCAATAATTGGGGCAAAATTGGTGAATTGCATTACAGGCAATAAGCATAGGCAGTGGTTGTAAATGTGTATTATATAATTAAATTTAGCACGCCCTATTGTGTGAACAGATAACAAAAGTGACTTTTCATCCATAACCCAAGACTTAGTCTCTCTTCTTATATATATATATATTCTTACCTCTCTACTTGTTCTGCTTGCCTACCTCTTATGAATCTTAAAAACTTTCACGTCATGTGATTAATTGGTTACCATAATAAAGTTTTCAATCTGGTTTTCATTATTGTTGGCTACAGAAGATGAAAAAATCTAGAAGCAGTATTAGCAGTGATAGTGAAAGTGGAAAGATATGCTATAGAGGGCACTGGAAGCCAGCTGAAGATGAGAAACTCCAACTACTTGTTGAACAGCATGGTCCCCAGAATTGGAATTTTATTGCAGACCATCTAGAGGGAAGATCAGGTAATATGGTATCAGAGTTATGTTTTATCTTTTCAAAAATAGTACGTAACAGCATTATGTCTGATCAATTCTTACCTTCCAACTCCTAATGGTCCATTTGGATTAAGAGGGAAGGAGGAGAGTAAAATAGAGATATTTTTGACTAACTTTACTCTACTTCTTTCCAGTTTCTCTCGCTCCTCCCTCAATCCAAATGAGCCCTAAGGGTCTCAGTATTTTCCTCTCATGGTACCTGTTCAAGCTGTAAGAAATGGGGTTTACAAACTAATTTTTTCTTTGTATTGTAGGGAAAAGTTGCAGATTGAGATGGTACAACCAACTTGATCCCAATATTAACAAGAACCCATTTACAACAGAAGAGGAACAAAGGCTTCTTGCAGCTCATCAGATTTATGGAAACAAATGGTCTTTCATAGCACGCTATTTCAAAGGTAGAACTGATAATACCGTGAAGAATCAGTACCATATTATGATGGCAAGAAGAAAACGTGAAAGGTTCTCAGTCCAAGGTCATCGAAGTCACTCCAAGTTCCAAAACCTTCAAAAATTAGGGACCTCATCCATGAGTTCATTACATTCTTTAAGTTTTAGCCAGTCAACGATGACAACAGATTCATTCAGTGTTGATATTTTCGGTGGAGGAAGAAAGAAAGATTTAGGTCCAAGTATTTCTTCATGTGCCAATGACTATGAGCCATCACATGGTTTGAATAATTAGTCTCTTTTCTTAATATTGTTACAACCCTATTTCTTGTGTGTATAATAATAACACAGATTTCATTGTGCCAGGAATCCCTGTTGTCCACGAGGTTGTTCCTCAATCTTTCAAATTCTCAAATTTTGCCGGGGTTTATGAAAGTGAAGAAATGCTCAACGTAGAGGGACTTGATGATAACTCCAATGCATGTTGGAACCTGAAAATGGCTTCTGACCAAGATCAAGGAGATGGATCGATCACTCACAAGGCTGTTCCCTTCATAGATTTTTTTGGAGTGGGAATCTCTTAATAAATTAATAATTAGTTATGCGAACCCATTCTCATCAGCTGAGTTCTTTGAGTCTATATTTTATGAACTATAGCCTCATTTATCTTTATATTACGTGCATAAGAGAATATCTATCAACTTTTAGGGCCTAGCTTAGCTTGAATTAAGCATATTGAGGAGGCTGTTTTATATTACGATATGCAATTATTGCATATCACGGAACTACAGCACATATTTTGTGAAGCTTAGCTTGATTTAAACATATGGACGAGGCTGTTATATTTCTTTATGTTTATGATATATATGCAACTTCAACGCAGCAATTATTGCATCACGGAACTGTAGTACATATTTTGTCAAATGAATGATCATTCACTTTTAGTCATTGATAGTTGTAGGGTTTTAAATGAAAAATTCATTTAAAACAAAAAAAAACAAAAAACAAAAAAAAAAACTCAGCTTAGCTCAAGAATTATTATTATTATTTTTTTTAAAAGAATCAGCTCTAGCTCAAGAATTATTATTATTATTATTATTATTTTTAAAGAATCAACTCAAGAAAGTTTGTTTGGGTGTGTTTGGATTGAACTTATTGTTGCTGAAACTGAAAACTGAAAACTGAAAACTGAAAACACTGTAGCAAAATAATTTTTAAATGTGTAAATAGTACTATGGGACCCACTTTTAATATTTTTTATTATATGAACATAAAAAAAAAAAAAAAAAAAAAAAAAAGGGGAGGAAAACGCGTTTGCTGAAACGCAAACGCGGAATCCAAACCCCCCCTTTGTGTGGGTTTGGATCCGTGTTTTAAGCCCTGCGTTTGCCTCTTCTTCTTTTTTTTTAAACTAGCGACTGGTGCATTGTTCATGGGGGCATGAACAATGCACCAAGGTCTATAAACAGTAAAAAAAGAGTGAATAGTAATTTTTCACACATTTAAAAATTATTTTGTTACAATGTTTTCAGTTTTCAGTTTCAGCAAAAATAAGTTGTATCCAAACAAACCATTTATCTTCATTTATTTAATAAACGAGTGTTAAGGCTAAGCGTAGGTTTAGACTCAACTATTAAATAAGTCAAGTTTAAACATAATAATGTTTTCATAAACAAACTTTTAAATATAAGTTTCAATTTAAATATATATCATATTATATGATTATACATATACAAGCACAAAAATATACTTATTGATGAATTATAAAACTTTATAAACAAGTTTGAATGACATCAAACTATTATTTGTAATTTATTGATAAAAGTCTCTTTAATAGTAAAATTTTATATATAACTTTTAATAATAGAACATCGGTGAATATAATTTTTATAAGTTCATAAACAAAAATTATTTTATGTAATCAACTCAAATAATATAACTTTCAACTATAATTTAGTTATTAATTGATTCCACTGATTTGTAAAAGGATAAGAAGAAAAAAAAAAATTTAATCATGGTATATACAATATGTGAGAATGAATGAATTAATTTAGTAACTCTTGAGCAAACTCAAATTTGTTTGACAAGAAAATGGACTCTAAGTTTGAAAATGTAATTTAACTTGGTGATGAACTAAAACTTGGCACATGTTTGAATAAAGATCGTTAGGTTCTAAATGTTTAGGATTAAATATTTAGATTTCTATTTTTATGTATGTTGGCAAACCGATATCAAAACATGTCTAGATTATGTATTAGACATTGCTCATGATAGTACAAGTCTGGATTCAAGAACATTGAAGCTGCAGAAAGAAGATTTTACTTTCAGTGAAGTTCGACCGATCGAACTTAAGCCTTGACCGATTGAAAATCACAGACAAGATTTTCTGTAGAATTCTATTTCAATCCAAACACTACAAAAACGTTTAGGGTTTCAAGTAAAACAATTATAGGTATAAAAGGAAAACTCTAACTACGTTTTAGAAGATCTTGGAAGTCTTGTGATTTACTCTTATGATATCTGAGAGGTTTTGTATCTTCTAACTCAACAAGCATTTGCAGGATCAAGAGATATACAATCAAGAACTCGTGGAATCAAATTGCTGCAAAAGATCAACTACTGACAGTGATCTAGAACCTTCAAGTGGGATCTCAAAGTTATAAACATGGGAGTTTGTGCTCAGCAAATCCAAGATAGAAGAATTCGTGGAGTCGGAGCTGCACGTGGTTGTGTTAGCAAGTTCTACTTTAGATAGTTTTAGATTTAGGGTTTAAATTTATTGTAATCTTCTATCCTCCCCAAGTTTTTACCTTGAAATGATTGGTTTCATTGGTTATCCTAGGTCATCATATTACTGTTTTCTTTACTTTTTAAGTAAAATGTTTGTATGTGTTTAACCTAGATTATAATTATCTTAAGTAAATACTTGGCTAATTCATTAGGTTAAACTAATCTATTTTTAAGGGGTCTAAACAAACACAGATAAATAGAACAATTTTTAATTTTAAATACTTCATTTGACTCCCTTCAACAAAAAAAAAAAAAAATGATTCGACTCGACTTATTTACAATCCTAGATAGATGTTACTAGTAAATCAAAATCATTTTTGAAAACTAGCTATATACGTGTTGTTTAGCCACCCACATCTTTGAATTTGTAACATTGAATCTAAGATACAAAATGAATTAATCAGATGATTTCTTTTCCCTACCGTTTCAAAGTAAAGTAATAAATCATGCTTTCTAATATTACATTTCTATAAATACACAATTGACAACTGCTTGGAATATATTGGCAATTGAAATTCTACATGTCACCTCCCATGTTAGATGTTACTTGTTGAAAGTTATAAGCAAACTTTGTGTTGATGATTTATAGCTAGTTCCAGATTGAGGTAAGTAATGCAAAACAAATCCTACTCTAATAATTCTCAGCCTTGATCTCAAAAATCTCAGAATTTACTGGTTGAAGTTTATCTAAGAATTCTTCAAAACAATTATTCTCAAAAAAAAGAAAAAAAAAATGATATTGGACTCTGCTTGTGGTCAGACAATACTTAGAGAGAAATCCAAGCATTCAGATTTGCGTCTTCAAGCAATAATCGAAATTAAGTATGAGGACAACAAAGAGCATTTGCATCAGATCATGTAAAAATTTATGTATATATAGATATTTATTTTTTAAAATATTCATTTTTAAAACACTTTATATCAAATCATCTATTTTATACTACATTTCATTAAAATATTATTTTTCTTGATTTTTTTTAATTGTTTCTCTTTCTTCATACACAACAAACCATCATCCACTCTCTTCTTTATCCTCAGGATATGTAAAAAAATAATAAAAAAAAAAAAAATGACAAGTAAAGTGTCTATTTAAATTAACACATTATTGTAGTAACAACGCATTTTTATACAGCTTTGCATGACCTAATGTGATTAAATTTTGAACTTGGTGGGTTCACACCAGCTGAGGAACTGGGTTAGGGAGGTTTGGGTTTAAGCAGAGGTGCTAGGTTTGAGAGGTTTGCCTTCACCGACGGTCAAAAAAAAAAAAAAAAAAAGTTAGCAATATGATGTCACTTTAATAGCAAAATCTAACTAAGGGAGGCGAATTACTAACGAAATCAAACTTTGGGGGGAGGGGTATAAAATCAAATTTCTAAAATTTTGGATGTAAAATCCAAACAACTCCAAATTTCAAGGATGTACTTTGTAATTTACCCTTTTGACTTAATCATTTTTTTATAATACAAGCACTGACGTGAGTGTTTTAAAACTTTCTCAATTAATATTGGTCCCTTGGCAAAAGATGACAAAAAAGCTTTGAGTAAGTAATTGACCATAGGTAGAACGTACGAGTAATCTATATCTATATAAAAAAACGAAGCCTATGAAGCTCTCACAATTTTTCACGCCAGTACAATATTTAAATAAAATTATCATTTTATTTAAATAAAATTATTTTTGTTTAGTTCAAACTTAACAAGGAGTAAAACTCTATCTCTCTAATAAGTCCAACTTAAACTCAAACTTTGCAAGGTTAATCATGTACACTATAAAAGTAATGCAAACCCAAATTTTTTTTTTAAAAGATGAATAGAGGTATGTGCTATTCTTATGTTATTTTCTTCTCCTCTACTTTGTTAAAATAAAAAAAAATAAAAAAAATTTATTTTATGGTTTTTCATGTATTTTTTTAAAAATAATTTTTGTATATAAACCACCAAACTCTCTTTAGCCGTTTTTTACAAGATAAAAAAGTTTGCAATAATTGAAATTATTCTTTTGAATGTAACTCATCTTTATTTTATATTTCTCTATTGTTTAGTCATATATATATATATATATATTGTTTTATTTCAATAATTTATAAGCAGTGAATAATTTGATTCTTTAATATTTTTTGATCTTTCAAGCAATGGCTTCTTCATCAAATTGTAATACAAATTGAAGTCATATAATAGCAAATCATGCAATGGTGTAGTTTCTTAATCAATTTAAGATTTTATAAAATTATTTTAGTTTATCTCATAAATAGGTAGGTTTTCATGCATAGCACCGGTTAAATATGAAACATAATACTAACACGCTATTAATTTGCATGGGCACTAGTTAACATTTTATAAGAGAAACTCAAAAGTAAATTAAAGGACAAAATAAAAAGTTATAAAACAAAATTATATTAATTATTATCCCTTGTTTGATTCCTTGCACTTCTAAATTTCTGAAATATGATATTCTGGGTGGGCCCGAGACATACATATATAGTATATATATTCCTCACAATATTCTTTTTCTTTTGTACGTTTTCCCCTTCCGACAAACCAAACATTAAAAAATAAGAAAATTTAAACACATCATTAATTATAATGGTTAAATATACGGGAAATAATAGAGTACGTGACGAACATATATATATATATATATATATATTATTTTGGCTTTTGTAATGTCGGATGGAATTGTAGAATTCCATTGTCTGAAGATCTTCTTTTCCTAAATCAGTAAATTGAAGTTGGTGATGACTGCTTTATTTATTTTTTAAAAAAAATTTGTTTCTGAATTGTTGGTGACTGATCGACTGCTTTCGCTATATTCAGCTGAAGGCTTTTTGGACGCTGGGAAAACATTTTCTACGTGGGTCATGGGTACTGAGTGCATAAAATCATGATTTCTCTCTTAATTAAAAGAAAAATAAAGCCATAACTTGACAAATGTTGAGAATTATGAGCATTGAGTAGGAAGATGATATTTAGAAAAACATTTGCGACTTTAAAGCATGAAAGGAATCTTTTATTTTAAAGTGATAATTGCTTCTATTTTGAAAGAGTTTACCACTGGGTTACAAGCATTTCACTTCTAAGATACAACAAAATAACTAAATGCAAATATCTATTATATTATGGAGAATTTAATTAAAAATGTTGGGAGGAGATGAAAGAAAATTGAATTTGATTCAAAACCCTACAAGAAAAGGTTACATGCGCCAAGTGCTAAATGCCACACACGTATGTGCATGCTCTAGTATGTTCATAGATTTATTCTATTATTTATTTATTAATTAGTACTTCTGTTATTTTATATATATGTACCCACCAAAAACCTTTTTATGTGAGACAAGTATATTAAAACATACTCACTTTCAAATCACAACCGACACTAAATTGTTTTTAAAAGACTATTGTAGCACATTGTTCATACCATACATTTTCTTGTTATTCAAAATAAGTTACCAAATGATGATGCCAAAAAAACCACCAGTGAGCCACACGATACTCGCACACTCTAAACAGTACCTGCCCAATAAAAAGGAGAAGACCTAACAGAGAGCACCGGTGTGGTGCCGGCCAAATACTCTCTGAAGGTCAAGTTAGAACTTCTTACAACTCTAGAGTGCTAGAGAGGAGTTAATTATGCGTACCTCGATTTCTGAGGGTATTGAGGTTTTTATAGTAGCATAGGACCGACCATCTCTTCCTTGGACTAGAAGTCCTTTCCTTGTAGGAAACCTCATGAGCGTATATTACGAGATCCTTTCCTTATAAGAGACTAACACTGAGTGTGTGATGCAAGTCATTTCCTTATATATTCATGCGTGAAGGCCAAACAAAGGTTTTATTTAGAACCGTCAGCATCAGGACCGTCATCTTATCCTATCCCCTTCAGCCATATTGGCGTCAACCTGATGATGTCGTTAGCCCCTTAATGCTCCCCGAAGACCTACACGATCCTCACATTAATGTCCGTCAGCATTAGGGTCTTTAGTCTCCTAATTTAACTCATCCCGTCAGCCTAAGTTGTAGACTCTGTTTCATGAGCAAGGCTGACGGGTTTAGCCTGGATACTGCTTATTATAATTTTGCTCATCAGTTGCCCCCTACTTCATATCTTCGTTAGTTAAAACTGACGGGTTATGGAGTTATATTTTTCCGTTGCTAACTTTTATTTTGGCCAGGAGAGAGAAAATAATTCAGAGGTGACTCCTCAAGCAGCCATTATTAAATGCTCAGACACGTGGCGTACTCTGGTTGGCTCCTCTTCTAGACGAGGGCGTCGCTTCGTCTTCCGTGCCTTTTCCCCTTATATATAACCCACATCTTCCCCTCATTTTTCCTATTTCATCTTTACTGATTCTTGGAGAGAAGATCTGTTGCCTTTGTTCAGTCAGTTTCCCAACATCGTTGCCTGAGTTGCTACCTTTGCTTCCAAAAACCGTCACCTTTTTTAAGAAACTCGTAAGTCCATTTTCTTTCTTTGTACATGCTTTATTTCAATTAATTTTTCTATAGCGAGGTCGTCATCCTACGTGCTTAGAATAAATCCGTCACTTGTAGGTAGTTAGATGTCAAGTGACACGTACAGTGATCAGTCGTCGATCCGCGATGGAGCAGGCTACAACGAGGTATTTGGTTTAGGTGATGAGTCCGGGAGAGAGACGTCTGCCCAATCTCCTGACGGAGGTAGGGAGTCACGGAGATGAAGGTCAGGAAGAGGTAGTAGGTGAGGAGGGTGATGTTGAGGTGGAAGAAGAGAGGGATAGTGACAGAGATAAAGGTGACGAGGAGTCCTGTGAGGGAACTTCAGGAAGTCCTGGATGTAGCCGTCCCTTCATCCTTCTCGAGGAATGGGCTGTCAATAAATTTTTACCAAAAATGAGTGAGAAGGTATTCAAAGAGTTGCACATTCGTTTTCAAATCCCAGACCACATCCCTATTCGTCTCTCCAGGGAGAATGAAAAGTGCTATACGGGGAGAACCGCAGACGTTGGTATGTATGATGCCATGTTTGCTGCAGGGCTTAGACTGCCCCTGTCGGCCTTACACCGTCAGCTGGCTGATTTTCTGGGGTTGTCCATTAGCCAGATTGCCCCAAATTCATGGAAGATCTTTATAAGTGCTGAGATCTTATGGGGTTGTCTAAGTGGAGAACACCGTCAACTTACTTTAGACGAATTCTTCTATTGCTATAGACCTCAGCACCTTTCTTCTTCTAAGGGGATGTACCATTTTGCCGTCAGGGAGAGGGAGTTAAGGTTAGTGTCTGAGATGCCAGATTCCAATAGACTTTGGAAGAGTAGGTACTTTTTTGTTAAAGGGACGGACTGGGTGTGCCATCAAGATGAATGGGAAACAATTCCCCATGGTTATTTTGATAATACGTGGGCCTTCGTCAGGGATTCAGGTTTTAACCGACAACTTTTAGCCCCGTCATTTTTTACATATACTTTATTAATTTATTTTTGAAGTGTCTTAACACCGTCAACTTATTTTTTCTTTTCAGCCAACACTCGCCCTTTTATAACTGACGACCAAAGGGATTTTATCCGTCGGGTTCTAGAGATTCCTTTGGAGGAGCGAAAGTATCGGGATTTAATTACTCTCGACACTCTTCACGCATACTACGGGGGTCCGAAACTGATGCTAGAAGCTCACAAATTAGAAGAATTTTCTCGCCGTCATAAGTAGTTTTTTTTTTTTTTTTTTTGTAGTCCTGTCACTTTCAGCTTTTGCCGTTAGTTTTTCTCATGTGTCTTACTTTTGCAGAAATGGAGGCAACAAGGCAACGGATAAGGGCTGCAGTTGCCTGTCAAAAGGAGGAGAAGAGAGCAAAGGAGATGTCAGCTCCCAAAACCATCACTAAGGGTTCGCAGAAGAGGAATCCCGACAGGAAGGATGACCGTCCCCTTAAAAAGGTGGCTGTCACTTCTGGAAATGAACCCCCAGAGAAGTCGCCCCCCAAATCTAGTCACGGAGCAGGGAAGGGGGTGATGACCTCTTCCGGTCCTGCTCTTGAGGGTCCTCATTGCCTACTGACGCACAAGGATTATGCTATCCAAGAGGTAGAATCGTTCATAAAACCGACAGACATAGATCCTTGTGCTTTGTTGGGGATGGAGGACCTGGGGGCGTCAGCTTTGTTTGACCTAACACGGGTAAGCCGTCTCTCCTAGCTAGCTTTCCCTTATCTTTTTTTTTTTTTTTTTAATTGGTTGACGGCTGTGTCCTTTTTAGGCCTTGGTACGTGTAAAAGCGCTTCAGGACTGTTGTGCGGCCAAGGAAGGTGTCGTCACCCGCGTCAGCAAACACAATGCTAATTTGTTGAACTAGCAGGCAGAATACAAGGAAGCCGTCCGCCTTTTGAACGTGGAGCTGAAAGAGACAAAGCAGAAGTTGGAAGAGGTGGGTCGTCAGAAGGCAAAGTTAGAACAAGAGCTGACAGCCCTTTGTGATCAGGTGGAGATGGCTGAGGCTAACGCGGTCTAGAAATTCAAGGCGTCAAATTCCTTTATCGATTCCTGTGGGGGATACTATGGTACTAGATTCGATGACTACCTTAAGCAAGTCACGTCAGCCTTTCCAGAATTGGATCTATTTAGGATCACCTTAGATGACGCTCCGCCGATGATGCCTGCTAATGACGCCGTCGACATTGAAGGTGATGACTCTGAGGATGCCCCTCTAGCTGAAGATAGTGGCGTTGTTTTGGCCCAGCCAGCTGCGAACCCTCCAGCCACTACTTCCAATCCTTTTGTGGAGGTCCTAGACGTGGAAGACCCTCCCGTTCAAAAAAGTAAAAGGAGTTCAAGTGACGTCCCTACTATCAAACCATAGCTTTTTTGTAATTTTTATCTTTTGTTCCATTTTGCAAACAATGTTTTTAAGTGCCCCTTGGGCTTTCATTTGTAATACTTAAACAATTTTTTTAAGTGCCCCTTTGGGATTTGATTTGTAAGTAATTTACTCTTGCTTGTAATACTCTAGTAATCATCGCTTTTGATCATATGTGTATGGCTATTTTGTCTGTGCGCTTTGTTTTCTTATTTTGTAGACTTTGAGCTTATTTTCTAGTCATAGGCCGAGGTCGTCAGCCTGGCTGTGGGTTATAATTTAATAGTAGTGATTATGGACCCGTCTATTTTAATGTCGCTGTCAGCTTAGTAAAGTCGTTGTCCCCTTTAAGGGATTTTTAGTCGTTCCTTCACTCTTGAAATTGTCCATATTAATGTTGGGTTTGTTTTGTTTTAGGGGTACGTTATGTTCGTCGGCTTCTTGCCCTAAACTTATCCCTTATTAAAATCTCACTTTTTTGAGACAGTCACTTTGTTGAGTCCATCACTTTTGAGGGGTCCGTCATACGGACAGTTAATCTTATGGCCTTATCCACATCATGGACTTAGTGGAGCAACTTTGTGAGACCGTCATTTTCATGAGCCCATCTCTTTTGATGAGCCTGTCACATGGATCGTTAATTTTATGGCCTCGTCCATATTATGAACTTAGTGGAGCAACTTTGTTGAGACCGTCATTTTCATGAGCCTGTCTCTTTTGATGAGTCCATCATATGGACCGTTAATTTTATGGTCATGCAGTCCTGGTACTGTGCGAGCCTTTGTTCCGCTGTGGCCCTGACTTCGTCTATTAGATCGAGCTATAGACGTATAGCTTCTTCGTTTCTAGTCTCGTCATGGTTATGCACCCTGTAGCTTGTGAGTCCGACTTCGGCTGGGATGACCGCTTCGTTTCTGTATGTTAGTCAGAATGGTGTCTCTCCTGTGGGCATCCTTGCCGTCGTCCTGTACGCCTAAAGTATGATTGGCAGCTCTTCAGGCCATATACCCTTTGCCCCCTCGAGCCGAGTCTTGAGAATCTTGAACAAGGATTGGTTCGTGACTTCGACCTGTCCGTTAGCCTGAAGGTGGGCGGGGAAGGAGTAGTGGTTCCATATCCCCAACTGCGAACAAAAGTCTCGAAAGGAGTCGTTGTCGAATTGCTTCCCGTTGTTCGAGATCAAAACCCTAGGATGCCAAACCTACATATGATACATTTTCACACAAAACTCCATACGTTTTTCTCCATAATGATGGCCAAGGCTTCAGCTTTCACCCATTTTGTAAAGTAGTCGATGCCGACTACCAGGAACTTCAGCTGTCGTACTGCAGTAGGGAATGGCCCCATAATGTCCAGTCCTCATTGAGCAAACGGCCATAGAGCCGTTATTGGGGTTAGTTCCTTGGTTGGTTGCCTAATGATATTGTTGAATCTCTGGCACTTATCGCAGGTCTTGACATAAGCCTCGGCATCCTTCTTTATGGTGGGCCAAAAGTACCCTGCTCGCACTAGCTTGTGCACTAATGATCTCGATCCTGAGTGGTTTCCGCAGATTCCCTCATGTACCTCTCTCATGACATAGTCTGCTTCTTTAAGACCCAAGCATCTTAGGTACGGGCGAGAGAAACCTCTTTTATACAGGATGTCTCTTATCAGGGCGAATCTCACCACTTGGACGTTCAGCTTTCTAGCTACTTCCTTCCCATCTAGCAGTACACCATTTTTCAAGTAAGAGACTAAGAGCATGGTCCAATTGCTTTTGGAGCCTATTTCTTACACATCGATGGAATCTATCAGTGGAGAGAGCTGAACAAAGGAGAGTGCAATATACATAGTGGTCATATGTTCGGCTGAGGCGGCTTTGGCCAAGCAGTCTGCTTGCTCGTTTTCTCCCTGTGGGATTTGTATGATTTTGGCCTTCAGCTCGTCTACCCTCTTCTTTGCCTGGTCTAGATACCTCTTCATTCTTTCACCCCTACACTTGTAGTCCTCGTTCATCTGGTTAGCAACGACCTGAGAATCACAATAAATGACCACGTTTGAGGCTCCTGCAGCTTTGGCGAGATCAAGCCTTGCTATTAAATCCTCATACTCCGCTTCATTGTTGGTAGTAGGGAAATCGAGGCAGACCATACACTCAACCGTGTCCCCCTCGGGTGATAATAACACGATGCCGGCTCTCCTAGCCTATCTATTAGATGATCCGTCTACATGTATGCTCCACTGAGGAGACTCTTCCGCCCCCCTGTCCTTGCCACTTGTGAACTCCGCTATGAAATTTGCGACGATTTGTCCTTTAATGGTGGTTCATGGGCAATACTAGATATCGAACTCGCTCAACTCTAAGGCCCATAGTGCCAATCTGCCAACAGCTTCAGGGCTGCTCATTGCCCGCCGCAAAGGCTTGTTGTTTAGGACGACTACCGTGTGGGCTTGGAAATACGGCTTGAGTTTGCGTGCCACTGTAACTAGTGCGAAGGCGAGTTTCTCCATGGGCGGGTATCTTTCTTCGACACCGCGAAGTGCCCGGCTGACATAATAAACGGGCTTCTACACTCTTTCTTCTTCTTTAACTAGGGCGGCACTGACGGCGGTAGAAGAGACAGCTAGATAAAGGAAAAGCTCTTCACCGGGTTGCGAGAGACTTAATAATGGCAGGGAAGAGAGATAATCCTTCAGCTCCTCAAATGCGTGCTGACACTTGGCAGTCCACTCGAAAGATTTCTTCAGTGTGCAAAAGAAGGATAAGCATTTATCCGTTGCCTTTGATACGAATCTATTCAGTGCCGTTATTTTTCCATTGAGGCTTTGTACTTCTTTCACATTCTTTGGAGGTGCCATCTCCATTATGGCCTAGATCTTGTCCGGGTTGGCCTCGATGCCTCTCTGCAACACCATGAATCCTAGGAATTTTCCTACCGTCACTCCGAAGGCGCACTTTGTTGGATTAAGCTTCATGTTGTAAAAGTAAAGAGTGTCGAATGTTTCCTTAAGATCTTCCAAGCGATCTTCCTCCCTTCGGCTTTTTACCAACATATCGTCAATGTAGACTTGGACATTTCTCCCAATTTGCTATGCGAACATCTTGTTCATAAGTCTTTGATACGTTGCGTCTGCATTTTTTTAAGCCGAACAGCATCACCTTATAACAAAAGAGTCCTTGACTAGTTACGAACGAAGTTTTCTCCTGATCAGCTTCGTGCATTCGAATTTGATTGTAACCAGAGAAAGCGTCCATGAAACTTAATAGTTTATGCTAGGCCGTAAAGTCTACCAGAATGTCGACCCACGGGAGGGAATAGCTATCTTTGGGGCAGGCTTTGTTCAAGTCGGTGAAGTTCACGCACATCCTCCACTTCCCGTTGGCTTTCTTGACCATTACAACGTTTGCTAACCAATCGGAATAGTATACCTCCCTAATGAAGCCTGCCTCTTGTAGCTTACCGACTTCTTCTGCTATCGCTCGGTCTCGCTCTTGGGCGAAGACCCACTTCTTCTGCCAGACAGGTGGATAGGATGACGACAAATTTAACCTATGCACCATGACTGAAGGGTCAATTCCTGGCATGTCCTCATGGCTCCAAGTGAACACGTCTTGATTTTCCTTAAGGAAAGTTACGAGCTTTGACCGAATTGTTGGGTTAACGAAAGTACCGAGCCTGGTGGTCCTATCTGTCCTGACGCTGTTGAGGAGTATCTCCTCGAGCCTCTCTACGGGTTCTGCCCCCGTTCGTTGTTCTTCTATGCTCATGGTCTGTAACTGGTTGTCCATCTCCAGCATTGCAATGTAGCACTCACGTGCAGCTATCTAGTCTCCTTCAACTCTCTTACTCCGTACTCAGTGGGGAATTTAATCATCAGGTGATAGGTCAAAGCTACGGCCTTCCAGGAGTTAAGGGTAGGTCGTCCTATAATGGCATTGTAAGTTGAGGAGCAATCGACCACTAGGAACGTAACGTCCCTAGTGATTTGTTAGGGGTAATCCCCAATGGTAACCGGCAATGTGACCGCGCCTAAGGGGTACACTTTAGTTCCACCGAACCCGACAAGTGGAGCGTTAGCCGAGGTTAGTCGCTCTCTGCTAATCCGCATCTGTTGAAATGCAGGGTAATAGAGAATATCTGCGGAGCTCCCGTTGTCGACTAAGACTCGGTACATGTTATAGTCCCCTACCTAGATGCTAACGACGAGCGCATCGTCATGCGAATGGTGGAGGCGTTGAGCATTTTCTTCTGAGAAGCTGATGAGGGGATTGTCGACTCACGGCATCTTCGGAATGATGACAGTGTGCTGAATGTTCCGGACCATTCTAAGACAAGTCTTTCGAGCCCTTTTTGATAGGCCATTGGCGGCTGCACCTCCTACAATCATCCTTATGTCTCCTAAGAGCTGTCTCGGACGCTCGTTGTCTCGTCAGGGGGCTTACTCTTGAGGGAGCGGATTTGCCCTTTCCTTGCTAACGAACTCTGCAACTTCCCTTGCCTAATAAGGGCTTCAATTTTCTGTTTTAAATCATAGCAGTCAGCTGTGTCATGTCCATGGTCGCGGTGGAAGCGATAGTATCTGTCCCAGGACCGTTTGTTGGGATCTCCCTTCAGCTTTCCAGGGAAAGTCAATGCCCCCTCGTCCTTGATTTGCATCAGCACTTGGTCGATTGGGGCGGTCAGTGGAGTAAAGCTTTTGAACCTCCCCATAGGGGGCTTAGAGCGTCTATCATCTCTCCGCTCTCCGATTCTTGCCATCTTCTGCCCTTTTTCCTGTCGGGTGTCTTCCTGCCTTTCTCTCTTCTTGGGTTTTCATCGCAAGCTAGTAAAGCGTCTTTAACATTCATGTATTTGGTGGCCCTGTACAGCACATCTGACATAGTTTTTGGGTCATTCTTATACAATGAAAATAAGAACTTACCCTTCTTTAGGCCATTCGTAAATGCTACCACGTGTATCTTGTCATTGGCTTCGTCAATCGAGAGCGCTTTCTTATTGAAGCGGGCTATGTAAGATCTCAAAGTTTCATCCTCCCGTTGCTTGATACTCATCAAGCATGCAGTAGACTTCTTATACCGATGCCCTCCAATAAAGTGCGAAGTGAATTGGGCGCTCAACTCTTTAAAGGTGCTGATGGAGTTAGGCGTCAGCCGGCTGAACCAAATTCTTGTAGGGCCCTTTAGTGTCATAGGGAAGACCTTACACATAATCTCGTATGCTACTCCCTGAAGATGCATCAAGGTCTTGAATGTTTCTAGGTGGTCAAGCGAATCCTTGGCTCCATCATAGCTTTCGATTTGTGGCATGCGAAACTTCTGCGGCAGGGGGAAGGAGTTGAAAGAAGTAGTGAACGGCGAATCGGTTCGGTGAACCAAATCGTTAAGGTCGCTAGACACCCGTCCCTTGAGGGCATTCATCATGAGATCCATCCTTTCCTTTATCAATTGCATCTCCGCGACCATGTAAGGAGGGGCCGTATCGAAACTGAAGGGACGACTGGTTTCCGATCGCTCTTGCTATTTGGAGCGTTGCTACCTTCGGGTCCTTCTTAGTTCCTTCTTTTAGCACTGGTCCCTTCTTGGTCATCTCTTTGGTTATTCGGTATTGCATTCTTCTGATGCAACTGTTCTTCCAGAACGTGGTTTTGTTTGGTGAGGCATTCCACGGTGGCGGTGAGAGTTTGAACTTGTCTCTCGAGGGCGGTCGTGGGTAGTTCCTCTTCCCAAACGTCGTTTGTGGTTGCCATTGAGCGAGTGAGCACCATGCAACTCTTTTATCCAGGAAACTTTTAGTATGGCAAATGCGCGTTTTTCCCACAGACGGCGCCAACTGATGATGCCAAAAAACCACCAGTAAGCCACACGATTCTCGCACACTCTAAGCAGCACCTGCACAATAAAAAGGAGAAGAACTAACAGAGAGCATCGGTGTGGTGCCGGACAAATACCCTTCGAAGGTCAAGTTAGAACTTCTTACAACTCTAGAGTGCTAGAGAGGGGTTAATTATGTGTACCTCGATTTCTAAAGGTATTAGGGCTTTTATAGTAGCAGAGGACCGACCATCTCTTCCTTAGACTAGAAGTCCTTTCCTTGTAGGAAACCTCATTAGTGTATATTATGAGATCCTTTCCTTATAAGAGACTAACACTGAGTGTGGGATACAAGTCATTTACTTATATATTCATGCGTGAAAGCCAAGCAAAGGTTTTATTTAGAACCGTCAACATCAGGACCGTCATCTTATCCTATCCCCTTCAGCCATATCGGCGTCAACCTGATGATGCCGTCAACCCCTTAATGCTCCCCGATGACCTACACGATCCTCACATTAATGTCCGTCAGCTTTAGGGTCTTTAGTCTCCTAATTTATCTCATCTCGTCAACCTAAGCTGTAGACTCTGTTTGCATGAGCAAGGCTAACGGGTTTAGCCTGGATACTGCTTGTTATAATTTTGCTCATCATCAATAATCTTGTTGTACAAGTAATACTTTTATCTCTTTTCAAACATAAATTTATGAGACTTTAACGTGTCTATAGTCTATTTTGTCAGGAGATATTCTTACACAGCACATTTTGCATTCCTAATGCTTCAATAATTTCCTTTTTAATTTTTCTTTTACTTTTTTTTTTCCACACAGATTGACCATTTTTTCTATATCACTCACAATCGAACACTTTAAAATTGTGGCAAAAGTTGTGATACAAAAACTTATATCCATAGACTTTCTTTTCTTATGATCACAACAGCATTTAAAAGCCTGATCCAAAGATCAAGCGTTAATAGGAAAATTGGATGGCTTTAAACCTTCAAAAGCAATGGCAAAAAATAGGAATCTTGCATTCAACAGAAAAGTAAATAATAAATAATTATTACAAAGCACTTTAGAAAATTAGAGAATTTTTTCTTTTGGAGAGAAAATCTAAGAAGACAACTTTTATGTCATAACTATTGTTACAACTCTAAAGAGATAGACTGTGATCAAGGGTGGTCCAACAAATTCGGAAGTCTAAGACAATATATTTAAATGAGACCCTTTCGCATCCCCAAAAAAAATAAAAGGGGCCTTTTTGTTATCGCTTCATAATTTTTTTATGACAAAATCCATTCTTTTTATTTTGTAACATGCTTCTTTTTTTTTTTTTTTTTTGAAAAATGTTAAAGCTATAATAAATTTTACTACCAAAAACAAACTAACAAATGATGTAGTAATGAATGTGATTAGTGACATTTCAAAAAAATAAATAAACAAATATTTGAATGAATGATGTTAGAGATATTATAAATTTTATAACATGAGACTTATAAAGATGTATCACTAATTACAAAAAGTAATTCAAATTGCATTTAATAGGTTGTTGATGTCCACAAATCATATTAATTGTCACGTCAATTTGTAAGGGCTTTGAAGTTAAATTTATAATAATTCTGGCATTTTCCTATTTGAATTATTTCTTGTGATTAGTGACACATATATTTGTAAGACTCATGTATTTAAGGTTGTATGCATTATTTCTAGCATTACTCAATTCTTTGGGACTTCTTAAAAGTAGAAAAAAATGTATAACTAATTTTTTTTCCTATATCTCCAAAAAAATAATTAAAAAATATATATATATCAAATTTTGCCCTAAAATTTGGGGGCCCTTCTTTAGCAGAGGCCCTAGGCAATGGCCTAAGTGGCCTAGGCTTAGGGCTGGACCTAACTATGTTTGGTGGAAAAAATGTGATAGGTTTATGTAAAAATAATTGTCGATGGCATTTCAACAAAGGGCAAAACTTATGTACAGTATTTAGGTGATAATTCCTTAGTTTTTTCTCTTAAGATCCTGTTATGCAGATTTTTTTTCTCATACAGTGGAAGTGTATTGTTTTAGTTAAGTAGCACATGACTGAATTTTAAGAGAGGAACCTAAGGAATAGCACCTAAGATACTGTACCTAAGTTTTGTCATTCAACAAATTGTGACAAAATTAAGTTGTAGTCATAGAACTATTTAAAAAATGTTTAGTTAACGGGTGCCCTTAAGATATTTATTAATATATACCATTTAAAAAAAAAATTAATATCACTTTCATGAAAAATGTAAAAAATTAATTATTTTTTATAAAAAAAATTAAAAAAATTTCTTAAATTTATATACCCCGATAACTTTTTCCTTTTAAGAAACTTCAATCTTATTAGTCTTGCCGTTGTCAAAAGTTTGGATCTCACTAGTTGGGTTGTGTAGTATAAGAGCATCTCCAAGAGCATCAGTATCCTGTTTTTATTAGCTAAAATTTGGAGATTTTTTGTACTGTATATGCTCCAGCAGCTTCGGTATAGCTGAATTTTTTTTGGGCTAATGAACAGTAGCCCATCAAGTCTGATGGGCTACAATTCATTCTTCAAATACATTTTTTCTATTATAATAATTATGTGTTGAATAAAAAAATGTTGAAACATATGTAGTTGTTAAAAAAAGAATAAATAATGAATGAAAAACTAATATTTAAATGAAATAGAGAATAAGATAGAGAATCTGTTGGAAGATGTATTTGAAAAAATGGGTAGATAAAGGTAAAAGTCACTGTTCATTTTCCAAACAGTATAAAAATTGGATGAATTTACCGGAGATGCTCTAAAGCATGTATATAAAAGACACAAGGGACAACCTTGGAATTTGATTTCTATCCTGTTACCATTGAGGTTTGAGATCAATGTATAATGACAGTTGAGAACTTAGGCTTGTGAGCTCTGGCTCAACTAGCACCACTACCACATACAAACCAAGCCACGTATTTAACCATTTGGTTTGCCTTATATAAGAAGACATCTGAGCAGAAAGGGTCCAGATGGATACAAAATAGATGCTTTAAAAAACATTTATTTTCAATTGAAGGTTCTCAAGTTTCTAATTTTATTTTCTTATTTTGATTTTTAAAGGTATTGCTGTTGATTTGGTCATGTAAATTATGGGGAAGGTAGGTGTATATTACCTTGTCGAAGTTATAGACTTAACCATTAACATCTGCAATTGTACTGTTAGATTTCATGTATATATTTATGAGTCTAGTTAACGAGTATTTTTAGAGTATTTGTTAATAAATAATTTTTAAAAATTTTAATACCATTTTTGCAGAAATTTTTTTTAAAAAAAAATCAATTATTTTTCTTTTTCCATAAAAGAATTTCTAAAAATAATTAGAATATCCATTAGCAAAATCCTATTTTTATAAAGATAGGCGCTGTGTAAATGATTCATATTTGCCACTTGATAGAGATGCCATTGGCCCTGGTAACAAGAATTAAGAGCATTAACGTTAACTCCTCTAGCAGAGTTAACGATAAATTTTTTTTATTTAAACCATTAACGTTTTGTTTTCTTAATTAGTTAAATTTTTTATTTGAGTTAAGTAATAGTTCTCTACCAATATATATATATATATAAACATACAAATTGATATTGGAATTTGGAAGTCTAAAATGATGTGTTATCCAAAGCTTGCACCACACCCATAAGCGGATAAAAAGAATGTAATATCAAAGGCCGGAGATCTCTTCTACAAGTTTAAACAGTAATTAGTCTGCATAATAAAAATCAATCCAAGAGTAGATAAAGTTAAAAACATATTGACCCATTTGAAAATTTATTTCGCAAACCTTCTAGCCGTGAAACAGCTTCTGCAATATTGTAGTATGCACTACAATTGTCACATATAGCCTCAGCCAATCCTTTATGTTAATCAACTACAACAGGAAATATTCATGTCTCCAACAATAGGAAATATCCCTGTGTTGATTCTATTATCAGAAGTGAGGTTGTTGGCCTCTTGGAAAGTTCCTGATGTGATGTGTTTGAGATCGAGTATTTTTAGAGTATTTGTTAATAAATAATTTTTAAAAATTTTAATACCATTTTTGCAGAAATTTTTTTTAAAAAAAAATCAATTATTTTTCTTTTTCCATAAAAGAATTTCTAAAAATAATTAGAATATCCATTAGCAAAATCCTATTTTTATAAAGATAGGCGCTGTGTAAATGATTCATATTTGCCACTTGATAGAGATGCCATTGGCCCTGGTAACAAGAATTAAGAGCATTAACGTTAACTCCTCTAGCAGAGTTAACGATAAATTTTTTTTATTTAAACCATTAACGTTTTGTTTTCTTAATTAGTTAAATTTTTTATTTGAGTTAAGTAATAGTTCTCTACCAATATATATATATATATAAACATACAAATTGATATTGGAATTTGGAAGTCTAAAATGATGTGTTATCCAAAGCTTGCACCACACCCATAAGCGGATAAAAAGAATGTAATATCAAAGGCCGGAGATCTCTTCTACAAGTTTAAACAGTAATTAGTCTGCATAATAAAAATCAATCCAAGAGTAGATAAAGTTAAAAACATATTGACCCATTTGAAAATTTATTTCGCAAACCTTCTAGCCGTGAAACAGCTTCTGCAATATTGTAGTATGCACTGCAATTGTCACATATAGCCTCAGCCAATCCTTTATGTTAATCAACTACAACAGGAAATATTCATGTCTCCAACAATAGGAAATATCCCTGTGTTGATTCTATTATCAGAAGTGAGGTTGTTGGCCTCTTGGAAAGTTCCTGATGTGATGTGTTTGAGATCGAGTGTGTTACGGATTGTCACTGTCAACAAGACATTCCTATGGTTGATGAGGCAGTATTTTTAATTGGGAAATTACTCTTATACCATTGCTCTTTTTAATTTGGCTTTTCAAAGTGGCTTGTTGTTGGTTTAGATTTGTCATTAATTTTCTCTCTTTTTTATTATAAAAAATGATAATTTAGTTTTTTTTTTATTTTTTATTCTCACATATACTTAATAAATGTTTTTACCTTTTACATTAATAAAATTTTAAGGACGAAATACATTTCTAGTCCTTGAAATTCACTAAGCACTTTTGATTATGAAGTTTCAAATGAATAATATCAGTCATTCTGCTAACTTCTATTGGTTTTTTTTTTACTATGTGACTAATGTTGAAATGAAATTATGTTTTTTAAGTGATGTGCACCATTTTTTAATATTAAAAAATGGGCATTGTTTATTCCACATTGTCTATTACTTACATCGAACATACATTTCAATTTTTGTGTGTATGGTGTCTGATTGTGTGCAATAAGGTGTGCATTAACAACCACCATTAAAAAATTACACATCCTCCATGACACATCAGAATACAGAATACACAGTACCGATTCATGGACCCAAACCAAACCGGTCTTCCCCAAATCCAAAAGCCAACCCATACATCAGAATACACAATAGTATTTAACGAATTTTAAGTTTTGCAATTAGAGTATGCATGCATACAATACACACAATATGTCTTGCATGTCTGACATATGTTACTAGTAGTACATAAGAAAGCTTTATTATCTTGCATATTAGGTTACTCTTACATGGATATAGATTCCACAAGTGTGGATTCACCCCTATGTGAGAGAGGCGGTTGCGGATATAGATTCCACAAGTGTGGGATTCATCCCTATGTGAGAAGCGATATATGCAACTGTTACACAAGATAACACCTAACATAAGAAGACAAGCTGAAGAAATCAAGGTGTTGGCAACTTTTATTACAATATGTCTTGCATGTCTGACATATGTTACTAGTAGTACATAAGAAAGCTTTATTATCTTGCATATTAGGTTACTCTTACATGGATATAGATTCCACAAGTGTGGATTCACCCCTATGTGAGAGAGGCGGTTGCGGATATAGATTCCACAAGTGTGGGATTCATCCCTATGTGAGAAGCGATATATGCAACTGTTACACAAGATAACACCTAACATAAGAAGACAAGCTGAAGAAATCAAGGTGTTGGCAACTTTTATCTGTGCAGAACTATTGACTGGGGACTTCTACTTTCATGATCAACCAAAAATTTAACAATCCTTCCTATCAAAAAAAATTTAACAATCCTTAACCCTTTCAGTTGCTCCTCCCCACTATTGTGTTCTGCTTCATTCTCCTGATATCCAAACTTTTGTAAGGGTTCTAATCTATTTGTTCCTTTTTTCAAGGACGTCAGGTGGATAATTCCTGTCTTTCTTAGTTCATCACATTCTTCTACTTGTTTTTTTTTTTTTTTCCACCCTCACAACTCCTAGAGCTTGACAACTGCTATATTAACTGCTATATTAAATAAGTACAGAAGGTAATTGAGTCAAACAATTTCAGCCGAGGCAAATTTCAAATACAAGCATAAACTCATCAATTGAATGAATTGTAAGTTCTATACATGGTACATTTCTGCTATGGACCTCTGTACTTGTTCAGTTCTGGCTCTCTCTCAATGTCGAATGTGTATCATCAGTAATTAATAATGAAAGCATAACAGAATCATAGAAAAATTTGCAAATCTTAATTACTGTATAAAATCTGGAAATCATCAGCAGAACCAATCAGGACAACCAAGTTCAACTTCACAATACCATTGGTTTGGTGTCAAAATTGAAGGCCGATATCCAACCAGCAGTGCTCTGCAAACTCTACGGTGCACCAGCTTGATATCTCACTCACCAAAGTCAAGAAAACAAATTTATATGGACTACAAAAGCCAAATCCATTCAAGCCAACCATAGGATCACTGATTCAATTCTCTTACAGAAGGATGCTGAGAAGTAACTCCCAAGCGAACCCTCCAAATTCAAGCCTAATCTTTCTAAATATACAATTCTCCCAAAGCAGAACTGAACCATAAAGTGCATACATGAACAGAGGGAGTATGTTGAAAATCCATATTAATATGGAGGACTTTATGATCTTATTTTTATGTAGATTTACATCATAGAAGTATGACTGATTAATTTATTAACAGGATTATTTGATTACATAAAATGCCTGCATGCAGATTAGTACTTAATTTTGAGTTCGCGGAGTTAAACAAGGCTTTTAGTCGGAAGATAATAATTCGCTTGAAAAAACTTAACCTGAGCTCTACTTTGAAGCATATTGTGTTCTGCTTCATTTTCCTGATGTCCAAACTTTTTTAAAGGTTCTAATCTTATCTGTTCCTTTTTCAAGGAGTTCAGGTAGATAATTCCTGTCTTTCTTAGTACATTCTAACACATTCTTGTTGTTTTTCCACCCTCACAACTCTTACTGTGTGACAACTGCTATATTAAATTAGTACAAAAGGAACTTGAATCATCTGAGTTCTGCCAAAAATATTTTTTTTTCTTATGGTGAACCAGAAGCAGTTATAGAGGGAAACTTTCAAAAACAAACATGAACTAATCAATTGAATGATTTGGAAGTTCTATACATGGTAAATTTCTGCTATGGACCTCTGTACTTGTTCAATTCTGGGTCTCTCTCAATGTTGAATGTGTATCATCAGCAATTAATGATGAAAGAATAACAGAATCTAAGAATAGTTTCCAAATATTACTCACCGTATTAAATCTGGAATTCATCAGAAGAACCTATCAAGGCAACCAAGCTCAACTTCACAAGACTGTTGGTTTGATGTCAAAATTGAAGGCTGATATCCGACCAGCAGTGCTCTGCAAGATCCATGGACACGGTACACCAGCTTGATATCTCACTCATCGAAGTCAAGAAGAAAAATTTTATATGGACTGCACAAGCCGAATCCAGTCAAGCCAACTATATGATCAGTTTTTTCAAATCTCTCAAAGCAGGACGCTGAGAAGTAAGTCCCCGGTGAACCCTTCAAATTCAAGCCTAATTTTTCTGGATGTACAAATTTGGAGTTGTTCAAAGAAGCTATGAGTATGAACAGCAAGATGAAGAGCCATTGTTCTGCAACTGGGGACATGGCATTGGGAACACGTCACTAGCAAATCCTGAAATAAATTCACACTGCCACGTCCTGGATGAAGTAAGGCCAAGAATTGTAACATTTTTTAAGCATATTTCTTCAAATGACGCACCCTCAATGCCCTGCAGTACAGGGGCTTTTGTTGAATTTAAACTAACCACATTACTTATGAAAATACCCTTTACTTTTGGAACAGCTTTGGGATCCCATCCTTCATCAGGGTGGTCATTAGCTCCTCTACTGAACCTTATGGGTATCTTGACTCTCTTCATGGTCATGTTACTAATACTGATATTTGCTATATATCCCCCTCTACCCTTATCTGATTTTATACGCACCCCAGCTGCTGAATCCCAAACATGCAAATCTTCAATAGTTACATTTGAAATCCCACCAGACATCTCACTACCTATTCCAACCCCAGAACAGGTTGGGGTAGTTCCGGAAACTCTCCTGACAATAATGTTTGAGCTTGGACGGGCAATGGTGATTCCATATTGGTCCCAACCACTCTTCACTGCCACCAGATCATCCCCACTCTCGATGTAACAGTCTTCAATACACACATTTGTGCTTGAGTCTGCACCATTGAATCCAATATTTTAAAACCATTTATAGATTACAGTGCAAATTAAAAGGAATACAGGAATCCAATGTAACAGTCTTCTTTCTTTCGCTAACTGAACTAGTTAATAAATCTTAATGCAGTGCACATTACAAGGAAAAAAGGAAGAATAGAAAACACGTACCATACCTGGATCTATACCATCAGTATTTGGCGCATTGAGAGGAGCCAGAATTGTCATGTCTTTGATAACAACATTACTGAAACAAATGCAGAGTAAGTAGTTAGTACATTTCAAGCATAACATGTCAAAGTAGTAAGTAAAAAAAACCAAGTCAATACTCGGTATTTCATATCAGATTATATTAGTGTTTCAACTAATATCCAAGGTCAAAATGCTCAATATTAAGCTCAGAACAAAGAAAGCCTGCAGGGATGAGGTACTATCTTCTAGGAAACTTGGCGAGAGGATATGGGGGCAGCAACCATGTATTCATACATGGGAGAAAAGTTGCCCTATGTCAAAACCTGCTTGTTGCACCTCCGAGATTGAGAGGCACTGAAGCATGGTTTCAATATCAGAAAAGAAAAAATATTCAGCTCACATTCTAATGTCAAACTAATGTCTTTTTGGTTTGGGTCAAGACAATTGAATCATGTATGGCTATATTGCTATTACATATTACTTAACCAGAAATAAGCAGCATCTGAGGTAATCAAACACAAATATCATATACTATACAGAAGAAACAGAAACAATGTGGTATGAGAATGTCTACGGACACTGAACCTGCAGTAAACAGGATGAATGGTCCAAAATGGAGAATTGAGGAACGTAAGGTTTGAAATTAGAATGTTGTTAGAGTTCATTAGCTCAACTAGGTGGCCTCTAGTGTGCTCCAATGTTCTGTTCCACCATAGCTCCCACCACATTTTTCCTTGGCCGTCAATTGTACCATTCTCTCCTGCAAGACAATTAACCAGATAAACAATCTATTGGAGACAGCAGATAGCTTGTATTAAAAAATAAAGAAATAAATACGTAAATAAAATTCAGGTATACTTCACACTTTTGGTTTGACCAAAGATACTAGATGATATTGCAAATTGTGCACAAAAACTATTGCCAGCCTATAGATGTCACGGAAGCAATTTTATTGAAATTAACATAACACCTACCATGATTATTTAAAAAATAATTCATTTAAAATTTTTTATTTTTAGAAAAGAGGATGATGGCTTTATATTCTCCTTCCACCACCTAATACGTATAATAGATAAGTTAAAAACACTTCATCATTTAACTAAAAAAAAATTATATAAGAGTGATTCCATCTTGAAAAGGTCAGTTGTTTCCACTAGCATTCATGATTCATTAGATTTCCTTATAGAAAGGGCCACTATACTTTGAAGCTTTTGTGAAGGTTATGATAGTTTTTTGTACGATGTCTACTGTCACAGAGAAGTGAAAACATAATAGTATCAAAATAAAATTTGCCTACACAAATGATTTCTATTTGATTTTGGACATGCCAAATGAAATTAAATGTAGAATTTTTCAAGAATTTGTACCATTTTTTTTTTCAAATCACATACTTTAAACATTACCTCCAGATTAACAACAATTTGCCTTTAAAAAAAAAGGGTGTCTTGTACCTGTAATGACAACGTTAGTGAGACCATCTCCATGTATAAGGCTTATATGTCTTCCCCCTAATCGCTCTCTCCCTCTTCCATAAGAAGGCAATGGTTCTATTATAGGCCATTCTTTCGGGTCCTATGAATGAAAAAATAAATAAATAAATAAATAAATAAATAAAAAAAAGATGATTTAGCAACTCACTAAAATAATAGAGGATGGATTGCATTTTTAGCCTCTCAAATACTATGTTTGTTCGATTTTGGTCTCATAAAATTTTAAATTTAATAATTACGTTATTATGTCTATTTTCCCGTTTACTGATTAACAAAATTTTGAAACATCCTATATTTAAGAAACTAAAATCAAACCAACCCCAAATTTAAAAGAACAAAAAAAATGCAAGCAACAAATGGACGGCAAAACAAATATACATCAAATTCAAACACTAGCAAATAGACACTATCCCAGGTCAAACACACAAACTACTCTCAATCTCATACACAGCAGGGCAAATAAAATAATGAATAAAAATATAGCTGAAGACGAAAATTACTTCCCTAATATTATTTTACTATAACTAATTTATTAGTCTTAGTCATAATTACACACACAAGGACCACTTGACACAAACATATTATAAAAATGTACGTGTAGTTTGATGGAAATAATCTTTGGTAGGCCCCATAGCCGCATATGTCAACTTTCCGAATCTTTTTTCACATAGAAAAAAGGCATTAACATGAGAACCATTAGTATGACCACCTTTTTGCTTAGTGATCCTTTAATCCCAAAGATACCCTTCTTTTCAATTTCAAAAAACAATAAAAATGACCTTTATACACACATAATTTTTCAAACACAATTCTAAAAACTAAAACTAATTTACTTCCATAGAGAATAATATCAGAAATATTTGTATATTTTATTACATCAACCTTTCGAATCACAAAACTAATTAAAACATTTATTTATTTTGTTATTGAAGTAGTATCAACCATATTCTATTCTATACTATGTCGAATGTCAACTTATAGACCCACATTTACACACTGAGTGAACTGAATAATTTCACTGGTTTGTAAGCTTGTAAAATTGGTCATAACATTATCAATTTTCTTTCAACATTCAAGTCATATATAATGCACCATTTTGCTTCTCCAAGGGTTAAAAAAACTTTAAAATATTATTAACCCAAAAATTTGTAGATTTTATAATGTCATTATACATCTAAACAAACATGAACTAATTTAATATCTATTGAAATTTAATAGTAAAACTAATACTTTAATGATTCAACAACCAATAAAATAAAAATCCAAATCAATATACATTCAAAGAATATTATAAACATTAACACTAAAATCAAAAACAGTGATCAAATTGAATAGTATTTACTTGCCTGGGAGCCAAGAATTACAGCACCTTCTTCAAGAAACAGAGTGAAATTACTGGTAAGGTTAAAGCTCCCAGTAACCCACCTCCCCTTCGGAACGTTCAGCTGGGACCCACCTTTGTGACCGAAACCTTGCATGTACCGCACCGCCTTCCGAAACGTTTCGGTGTTGGACGTTTTCCCGTCGCCAACTCCGCCAAACTCCGCTATCGACATCGCCACCTTCCGCCGCGGCAGTCCCACGTGTCCGAAAAACCCGGCACAGCTCCTCGGGTCAACGGGCACGTCAGCACCGGGTCGGGAAGGCCCGGAGACGAACCGTATCGGGAAAACGGATTTGGCAGAGAACTGAAGAAGGAGAATCGCGAGGAAAGCGAGGAAGAGAAGAAGAGGTCGCGAAAATGAAGATGAAGATGAAGAAGGATTGATAAAGTTACCCATGATGATAACTGGTTTGTTTGAATCCATATTTGTGATTGACAATCACAAGGAAAATGCAAAAAGAGGAAGTTTGTTTTGATGGTAATAATGTTGGTGAAGGAAACAGAAGGGAAACGCGTGCCGGTGCATTCTTTTCTTTGTTTTTTTTATTCGTTTCTTTCGATATGGAAATATTGTCTTAAAATGTTTTTGTGTGGGGTCCGCTTTGGAAAGTTTGAACCGAAAAAAGCTTTCGATCCGGTTTGTCTGGCGTGAAAGGTTGTGATCAGGTGAGGACGAGAGTAAGAATTGAGGTGGATGTTGAACGTTGACTTGTTTTGATTTTTGTTTTTTTATGACGTGGTGGGTGGTGATTGGGTGATGGGTTTGGGGGGATTTGGTGGGGGTAAAGCAGAGGATTGAGATTTAAGAAGAAGTATGATGGTGTTTTTTTAGGTAAGGTGATGAGAAAGAAAGAAAGAAGCCGCTCTTCACGGGAGACTTTTGAAGGGTATACTTTTTTTTTAAAACTCACAAACAAATAGGGAAGTAATAGGATGTGTTGGATGGTGAATTGTACAATGGTTTGCATGATGAACACGTGAACGTGGGGGTGCATCCCAATATGATCAAGAGGAAAAGACACCACCCACCGTACATTGATTGCTTTTTTGATAAAAAGTCCTCCGTACCAAGATTGTCTAACAACTTCCTCTCATGTGAACTTGCGGTGTGTATATATATATATATATATTTTTTTTTTTTTTTTATTATTTAGAAAAATCTTTTTTTTTTTTTTTTTTTATCAAGTCACAAAGTCAAATAAAAAGAATTTAATATATATATATATATATATATTTGAGAAATCATAATATGAATATGTAAATTTAATAAATAAATAAATAAAAAAAGCATATGCCATCAAACTCACCATTTTAATTCAAAATCAAGGTTTTACCAGCAA
Organism: Quercus suber; assembly: GCF_002906115.3. Classification (NCBI taxonomy): domain Eukaryota; kingdom Viridiplantae; phylum Streptophyta; class Magnoliopsida; order Fagales; family Fagaceae; genus Quercus; species Quercus suber. The sequence goes on along the minus strand of NW_027069964.1, from coordinate 318,546 downwards.
TAACATTAGAAATTTTATAAAATTCACAAGCAAAATAAATGAATGTTATAAGATTGCAACAAAAATTTTGCTGCATAAAATCTTATTACATGTCTTAAAACTTTATATATATTTATAAATAAAAAAAGGACAAATCTCAAACTATGTAAACAAGAGAAGGGAAAAAAAATAAATGTTAAAGACTTAAACTTAAAGCAATAAACATGATGGTGATCCACAACAAGTAGTCTTTGTCCATAATGGTCATCCAAGGCCAGTGATGTCCAAGACAGTCTTCAGAGAGGAGAAAGGAAATATGTGCACTATGAACATAAAATAAGGTCATCCAAGGAAATGCCATTTGTCCAAATAAATATTGGTCATCCATATCACAGGAAGGTATAGACGACCAACCAATACTTAGTGAATTTCAAAGTATTTTCTTCAAACCCAAAATGATCAGACCACAATCCACTATTCCGAGATATGGGGTGAATTCCCCGAAATTTGCTCCACTCTCCCCACTAAGCCCACACATCTCCCATGATGTTAGTGGAACCTAACAAGTAGACCCACTCCAAAAATCTCTATAAAAAGGGTCAAGCCTCATCCAACCAAGGTATGTTCTACTATTCATTAACTCACTATATATACTTGAGTTCTAGAGAGAAAACTGATTTAACCATCAGAGAGTCCTTAGCCGGTTCACCTCGGTCACTCTCGATAGTCTCTTTCTCTCTTTTTAGGTCATCCAACCGTTGTTGAAACCTGTAGCATTGAACCTATTAATTTTCAAGCATCATCAAAATAAATAGAGCACAAAAAACATAAACAAAAGAAGAGAAAATAAGGTTTTAGTAATAAACTATATAACATATACTAGTATACTCATACCTATGTGCTAACTAACTAAGTGAAACTAAAAAATGATCTGTTCAGATGCACGATCGCAAGTTTGGGAAACTAAAATAGTGAAAAGTGATGGGTAGGGTAGTGTGAATCGATAAAGAAGTGAGAGAACTGATACATTTTTTTTTCTTTAACTTCTCTCTTATTTAAATTATACCATATTATCACATATTAAACAGTAAATAAGTCAATCTGATAGACCTATTGATATAATTTTACACCATTCACAAACCCAGTAGGGTTATTAAAACCTAGTTAGGTCATATAGTTTTCTTTTACCCACCATGTTTTTATCAATTTTGGCCGGGTCATATGCACACCTAATTCAAATGATGACTAGGATCGGTCTATGTGTTGGGTCACCAAGTTACCGGTCCAATCGAACGACTCAGGTTTATTAACACTACGTTTATGTTTGGAATAGTTTATAATTTTCCTTAAACTTTGAAATCAATCAATTTTTTTATTTATGTTTTGTAAATGATGAGTAAATACCTCACCATGATCAAGTTCTTTATTAAACCCTGACATGATCTTTTGATTTTTGAAATATTCTATTATGTAATGACTAAAATAGCCCATACAAATTATGTGATGTGTAAGAAGCATATTTAGGGCCATGTTATTGATTATTAAAACAAAATTCATTGAAAGGGACGATCCTCACTTGCACATGCATATGAATTTGGACATTAATAATAGTGTGTGGTGTTATGGTGATGTTTTAAGGTAAGGGTGCATACAATAGTAACGTGCTTATACATCATTTGACTGATAAGATGTATGACAAAATGAATTATATGATGAGATGCATGACAATGTGAAGAGATGCATGGTGAGATGTGTGATGGGATACATGTAAGCATGATGGTGTATATATGTGAATAAATGAGGCGATGTGTTTGTGTACTTCTTATTAAGGGACTCCTTAATACCCTACAAAAAAGGAGGGCTATAGTGGCGTTTGAAAAACGTTGCTATAGATCCTAAAAATGCCACTATAAGTCCCTTTAGGTTATAGTGGCACTATAAAATGTTGCTTTAGAACCATGGCTATAGGTCCCTAACGACAAATCTAAATCTATATAGAACTTGACAATGAAACACAATGAATGAAGGTCGACCCATGACTCGACAATCTTAAGTGTCTAATACTTTCCCAAAATGTACCTGTGCGCACCCAAAACCGAAACCCTTTTGGGCTGGGTCTCACTTGGGCTCACAACTTACTTGTATAGTGGGTTTGGATTTCCTACACTGGGTCGTTCTGAACGCCAAGGCCCAATGGAATCGCTTTCCTCTCCTCGGGGGTCTGAACCGCTTCCTCACTTTGTTTTCTCTGTTTACACTCTTCCTATCCTCAATTCCCCCAACCCCTGTCTTCTCAAAACTTCCTGTATTTATAGTTCAGAAATAGCGAAGAGGTCATAATTATTTGCCAATAAGTGCAACAGGCGGTCCAGTATTATCGATCGTAAGTGGATAGTTAGGTAGGCATGGGAAGCGGTGAGGGTGGCGTTGGAACTTGGTTCCCATCTCCACGATAGTTCCCGGCTGCGGTGTCTTCCCGTGGCATGACCGGGCAGGTATAGGGCGGGGTGTCCCGCGAGCTATATATCACTGCTGGGAAGGGGTTTCTCCGAGAAGCAATGAAAAGGCAAAGCTTGGGCCCGTAGCAAGCGTGACTCGGGGGTGGGCCGCTTGGCAAAGGGAAATGGGCCTCACGGGCCATATACCCAGGTCAATGTCCAAGGCCCACTACGGGTCATGGTGTGGGGGCCGTACAATAGCCCCCCTTGATTCACTCCCCATTCCCGGGGATGAATCAAGGACCACGAGGGGTAAATGCGTGCTTGGGAAGTCAAAGGGTCAGTGCCCGGCCATTGTGGGGCGCATTAATGCGCGTCTCAAAAGACGCATTTTGGAATCGATTGACGGCCTACCCGTCATTATTGTCTGACGGTTCGTGAACCTAGGCGTCGCGCGTGTGGCCGTTTGGAGCGGCAGTTCGCGTGGTTTCCTCACAGTAGATCATTAAATGCCTCTTCTTCCACCCCCCACGCTTATAAATAATCCCTTTAGTCGCTGGTTCTCACTTTTGCATTCTTCATCTTTCAGTATCCTACTCTGCTGAGCATCCCCTTTCGTGGTTCATCTACTGGCCCAGAACACACTCCCTCCCTAGAGCCCACAGTAAGTTCCTCTCCCTCTTCTTGCTTTTTCAGTTCAGCCATTTTAGTCTATTCTTTGGTAATCATAGCATTTCTTTTCTTTTTTGCCAAAAAACTCTTGTTTTGAAAAAAGAAGAAAAAAGAACATGAGTTACTCTTACCTCCTTTCCTCCGAGCACGCTTTGGCTAGGTTTAGGGAAGCGTATAATGTCCCTAGTGACGTAGATATCGCCTACTGCAACATGGGCGATATCGACATCCAGAGGCGCCGTGGTGAAAACACGTGTTTTTTCCCTTGATGGCCATCTTAGAGGGCGGGCTTAGGTTCCCGGTTGACCCTCTGATTCTTAGCACCCTTAGGTTTTACGGCCTATGTCCCGACCAACTCCCTCCCAACTTTTACCGGGTAATGAGTTGTGTGAGTAGGTCGAACCGGTCGTACGGGTTGCAACTAAACCACCACGACATTAATCAGATGTATAGCCTGTGCGGCAATGTCGAGTCTGACTATTACTTAAAGACTAGGGATGCGCGAGTACGGCTTATTTCATGCCTACCAGATTCGAACCGTAACTCGGCAAAAGATTTCGTTCGGGTGAGCGGCAATTGGTTTGCCGAGGAGATACCCTGCGCGTTTTCGCCGCGCGACGTTGGTCGGTGACTAACCTTTATTTTCTTTGATTTCTTCACTTCGGTCCGGTTATGTGAATGTTAACCCTTATTTTCTTTGTGCAGAGACCAAAAGATTCAAGCCGGACATTAGAGTAGTACATGTTCGGGACCTGAACTTCTTGCTCAGGTCGGAAATCTTCGTACATACGGACGGGCAACTCCGAGCGTCCCATCTCATCCTCGGTGTCGATCCCGTCTACTCAACTTGGCAGCCGTTCAGCCAAGACCTGCTAGTTGATAGTCCTCTCATCTCGTATATAGACGTCCGACACGCAAACTTCCTCCCCCAAGGCTAACTGTAGGCGAGGCGCGTGATCTCGGTCCCCGGTACATCTGTTCAGACGAGCGACAGCCAATTCGCGACGATTCAGCCGAGCGCGTATCCGCTGAGCGTAGGAGATGCGCCCACGAGCAGATCCAGCAAGAAACTCCTGCGCAGCCCGAGAGACCCGTAGAGCCCCAGGCATCTGTTCGGGAAGGGGAGTGTGCTGCCGCGGAACCGACTGACTCTTCCGAAACAGGATCCGATCAAGGCTACGCCATGGTGGCCAGGAGGAAGATGACGCTAGACCGCTTTGTCCCCAGTGCCCGCCCTACCGTGCAGCAACAACAGACACCCGGCCATGATGCTTCGCCTCCCGCTGCCCCGCCGACCTGAGTTCGAAAAAGGCCGCGCACAACCGATCAGCCTCAGACGGGCTCGGGCAATGTGCCCCCCGACCTTCGGCCGGTATCGTCATCCGGGAACCGGCAGCGACGACCGGGATAGAACTGGCGTCCACTTCCCGGGCTCCGGCGGCATGGCGACCCTCCTTCCAACTTGGAGGCGAGCCTCTCCCATCGACGGCCAGTGCCCGAGTGTGGGACAAAGGTCATGGTGGCCATGTGGCGCAGAGTCTGGCTCGCGGCATCCTCTTGCCCGAGGATTTGCACGCCTTCACGGATTCGACGGATGAGTCTTTGGGGAGGCGCTTGTAGTGGCACACCATAGCGGTAAGTGTTCCACTTTTCTTTACGATTTTCGGTTTCTCATTTGCTTAAGTACGTGTATTTTCCATTTTACCCTTCAAAGTGAATATTATGTGGTCAGGCCGCGCAAATGTCGTACGTCATGGACGGGAGGATGAAGGAGCTGGCCGAGGACGTTGAGCGGGAGAAGGCTCTGAAGGATGTTGCCGAGGCCACAGCGAAGGAGAAGTCGAAGATTGCCGCGGAGGCGGAGAGTAAAATTGCTGCAGCCGTGAAGGCTCAGGCCCTTGCCGAGACGAAGTCCGAGGAACTGCAACTGCAATTGGGCGGCACTGAGCTGAAATTGGCAGAGGCTCAGAGCTGAACACTATGCTGGAAGGGCAGCTGGCCGATTCCAAGGCGGCGCTGGAAGCTTGTGAAAACAAGTGGTATAATGAGGGGTTCGCGAACGCCGAGAATTCAGCGGAATGGTCATTCGCCAGGCCCACGGGCTCGGGTTTGAGGAGGGGTGGTTCGCCGCTCTTCAAGCGTTGGGGATTCCCGAGGATTCTCCGTTGAGGGATCGCAGCAAGATCCCTTTCCCGAGCATCCCTCATACCGAGAATCCTGCGCCCCTCGTCATTGACGAAGAAGAGACTTCCAGCATGAGGGAGCTACTGAACGCCATTGATTCTCATGCAGTGCCAACCGACATGGAGGGGACCAGCCACTCCCATGTGGGGGACCGAACCGGGGGGACATCCAGCCGCCAACTCCTCACGCCGACCAACACTCTCAAGGGACGCCTCCTCCGCTCACGCCGTGGACATCGAAAGTTAAAAACCAGCCCTTTCTTATTTTTCCTATGTTTTTTTTTAGAATTTTGAGGAGTGGAATTGCCCATGTCACCGGGTTGTGGTGAGAGATACATTATTTATGTTGTCTTTCATTTATTTTGGGTTGTCGGTTTTGGCAACAAGACGCTAATTTTAGTTGTATGCTTTAATATGAATGCTTTATCGTGTTGATCTTTTGTTTTGATCGAGTAATGGACTTTTGTTGGTTGCCTCTTTATTGAGATGTGTCCGACCACGGTAAGGCCTCAACACGCTTGGCGATAACGATCTAGCCGGAGTCAGGTTTAAACGTGCTCGGTGATTAGTTTAGAACCGAGGGGTAGTTCTGTTAGAATAAAAAGGCTGAGGTTTCCACCTGCTCGGTTGTGAGGTTCGAACCGAGGGTCAGGTTCCCATCCTTAGAATAGAATGGCTAAGGANTAATGACAAATCTAAATCTATATAGAACTTGACAATGAAACACAATGAATGAAGGTCGACCCATGACTCGACAATCTTAAGTGCTAATACTTTCCCAAAAGTACCCTAACTCCAATCTAAAATTGGTGTGACATCCTCTACACGGAGCCTAAACTAGTTCCTAGACTTAAACCAGGTGGCAACTCCTACTCCTTTGTCTCTTGGCCCACTTGATTGTGGTGTACTCCCAGATGCATAACTCAAAATTTCTAGTTGTATTAAGCCATGTTACTTGCATATATTGTATGCATAATTTTGTTTTTTTGTTTTTTTTTTTTTGGGGGAAGGGGATCACCTACCATTAATATAAGCTAGATGGCCACTTTTATTTTGAATTTTTTGGGCTAAATTTCAATTTTGAGGTGGTTAATTGGTTTTCAAACTTGAAGGACCAAGTATGATCTTCTTATTTTATACATAATTTATTTTATTTTGTAATGGATCACCGACCACTATAAAGATGGCAATTTTTCCGCCCTGCTTAACTTGCCCCTCCTAGCTTCGCCCTGTGTGGGTTTTCCCTGCCCTGCAAAGGTGGTGGGGGCAGGATGGGGCAAGATTTTAGCCCCGCGCCATGGGGCGGGAGGGGGGGGGATGAGTTTAGACTTTTTAAACCCATCCCGCCTCGCCCCTCCTCATCCCCGCCCCACCCCGCGTTGCTAAAGGTTAAAATTGTTAATTTTTATACCCTAAAACCCTACTATTTAAACAAACATAACAATATTAACTTATTTTATTTACCTAATGCGGTTATCTGTCTTTATTTGTTATGTGTTATACTATAAGAATTTTTTCATAATTGTCTTGTTAAAAACTTGGATATATTATTCAATTTTTTCTAAAAATTGATTTGATTTGATGGGATAAATCTAGTTGTAATTTCAAGTATATTTTTATCAATGAAATAGGTTTCATTTAAAAATTGTACTAGTTGTAGAGCAAATTAACAAAAAGTAGAGTTTTACAGGATAGGGCGGGTTCTGTGGGCCCCAAGGGCGGGGATGGGGTGAGAAAGTTTTCCCTCCATGCGAGACAGGGCGGAAATGGGGTAAGACAAAACCATGTGGAGCGGGAATGAAAACCCCATCCTTTGTCCCGCCTCACCTATTCCTATCCCTAGACCACTGATATAGTGATATAAGCTAGATGGCCACTTTTATTTTTGGATTTCTTTTGGCTAAATTTCAATTTTGAAAGGCCAAGTATGATTTTCTTAATACTATCGAATTTATAATAAAAAAAGAAAAGGTTAATTTTCTTAATAAAAACTTTTAGATTTGATCTATTAATAGCACTATTTAAAAGCTCTTCAAATTTCAAAGAGATCATGGTCCCTCTTAAACTTTTCGTAGGTCCATTTCTTTTTTGTAAATAGGTCCATATCTTTTTCTTTCTTTTTTTCTCTTTTTGACAAGTCATAGGTCTATATCTGAGTTAAATGGCACATGGACTTAGCTTAACCGGCCAGTTTTCAATCCTCAGATTATCCAAAATCAACGCTAATAATTGAATATTAACAATTGGTTCTTTGCCATTTCTTGAAGCAGGAAAAACATTAGATAAATTCTTTCCATATAGTGGGGTTGATGAGGTTGATAATGATATCAATAAGACTATTCAAAAGACTCTATGGCAATTTGACTATTCAAAGCCCATTCCTCCTGTATTATCTCTCCAATTTATGAAGCTTCACCTTCATATCAATCTCATTCTTTGTAGAGATCAAAAAATTGAGAAAAAAAAAAAAAAACCATGGACAGAGAACAAGAAGATCTCCAATTTCTTGGTTTCTTTGGGGTCTTCAAAGAGTCCTTCAAGATAATCTTCTCATGGAGAAGAATCTTCAGCCAAATCACCCTAGCCCTTATACTCCCTCTCTCCTTCATCTTCTTAGCTCACATCCAAATCTCTCAACTCCTTTTCTTCAAGATCTTGAATGACCAAGACACCTTGGATTTCGATGAACAGGTGGTACACCAAGTTACAACAAGCTCTCCAATCTTATCTCTTTTGAATGGGCAGAATTTTGGCTCTTCAAATTTGTCTACTTTACTTTCCTTCTTATCCTTTCCCTTCTTTCAACCTCGGCGGTTGTTTACACCATCGCATGCATGTACACAGGCAAGGAAATCACGTTCAAGAAAGTCTTAGGCGTTGTCCCAAAGGTTTGGAAGAGACTCATGGTCACTTTTATGTGGAGCTTTGCTATTGTTTTAGCCTACAACATCTTTTCTGGAGTACTGTTGTACTTTTGGGCACGTTATTTTGGATTGTACAAGATTGGAATTGCCATTTTTGTTGGTCTCCTGGTGTTATACTTGATGGGTTTTGTGTATATAAGCCTACTTTGGCATTTGGCAAGCGTTGTGTCAGTATTAGAAGATGTGTACGGGATCAAAGCCATGATCAAGAGCAAGGCCTTGATAAAAGGTAAGATGTGTCTTGCTGTGGCTCTTTTTTGCACGCTGACAATTCTTTTCATAGGGGTTCAGCTATTGTTTGAGACTTTGGTTGTGCTGAATATCACACGAAATACAACAATCAGAATTGGAATTGGAATTCTTAGCTTTTTGTTGCTATTCAAGGTGTTCCTATTTGGTCTGGTTGCCCAAACGGTTGTGTACTTTGTTTGCAAGTCATATCACCATGAAAATATCAACAAGTCCTTGTTAGCAGATCATCTAGAGGTTTATCTTGGGGAGTATGTTCCGTTAAAGGCCAAGGATGTCGAACTAGGTGAATTTGATGTCTAGTTATTAGCTATGTTATTTTTTGTTTTTTAGCTAAGCGATGTCTAGCTGTATATGCTTGTTTTAATTATGGACAATGCTAGAGAAAAAAATCTTACTATTTTGGAGGTTTAATTTAGGTAGAAAATGAATGAGGTCCTGTTTGGCTCACTCACTACTCACTCATATCTCAATTTTCATATCTCAATTCTCGTCACTCAATCCTCTATATCATATGTCATATCTTATATTCTAATTCTCAATTTTCTACTGAAAATTGTTTGATACATGCACTTAAAAAATTAAAAATTGTTGTTTAAAAATATGTGTGAAAATATACGTAAGTGAAAAAATATATAAAAATACGTATAATATTATTTAAAAATTAAAAATTATTGTTTAAAAACATGTACTAAACACCCCCTAGTTCCCATTGTTTTTGGCATCAAAACTTGGCTTAAGTTTTAGATAAAAAATAAAAAATAAATAAATAAATAAATAAAAAGAAGCAACTTTATCTCAAAACTGTGGAGCCCCCTGGTCTTAAGAGCCCATGTGAAAGTAAGAAGAAAAGAGGCAGGCATTGAAGAATCTCCTTAGAAGAATGAAAGACAGAGGCATTGTGTTTGGCATCAAAACTTAAGTCAAAACTTGGCTTAAGTTTTTAGATAAAAAAATGCAACTTTGTCTCAAAACTGTGGAGCCCACTGGTTTTAAGAGCCCATGTGAAAGTAAATAGAAAAGAGGCAGGCATTGAAGAAGCTCCTTAGAAGAATGAAAGACAGAGGCATTGAAGAAGCTCGAATAGAACTTAGCTGATAGTGACTCTGTCTCTCTCTCTCTCTCTCTATATACAAAAGTTAAGCAAATTTCTTATGCCACAATATCAAAATAAACTCTTTCTGCTTCTTAATTTCAAAGTCTTTGTGCAAATTCTTTCTCCACAGTTAGCCAAAACCCACAAAGTTGACTTTACCTATAGTTTTAAAAACCGGTATGATCAAATAATTGAATAAGGAAGTGATTATCGGTTTTGTGGTTCGACTTGTGGTCGAACCTGTGATATCATAAATATTTAATTAATAATTTTAAAATTAAAAAATATATAATAATTTTATAACTAATAATATATCATGTTATAATATATAATAAATTTTCATTAAAAAAAAAATATGAGTTTCCACCTTTAAACATATTAACATTACAATATCATCCTTAAAACAAATTAAAATAATTAGTGGCATAGATGGCCATCACTATAAAAAAAATTGTACTCAATCTTGAAAGCTTGTATAGAAGTTTTCATTTTTTTTTATGACAGAAATTGTAATTGTTGATTATAAAAATTTAAAAAAAAAAATTGTAGTAGTTGATCTCATAAATTATATTATAAAATTATTAATATAAGAAAATAGTAATTGGTTTTTTTATGAAATCATTTTAAAGAAATGTGTAGTAAATTTTAAGTTATTTCATTTGATTAACAAGAATAATCCTCTTAAGAAAGAAAAGCAAACAAACATTAAAAAAAAATCGTGCTCATGACTTACTTGTGCAGTTGTGCTGTTTTACCAAACGTCCAAAAGCATAGTTTTCAGAACTAGACTGGACCGGGAGGTTGGACCGTGAAAATCGAGAACCGGGATTAAAACTGGCTTTTTAAGCTTAAAGAACTATATTTTTAGTTAATTCCGTGAACCCCTAAAACCGAGGTTGGACCGCATGAACCGGTGGCAAGGACCCTGCGGTCCAACCCCTTAGCAAATTTTTTTATTTATTTATTTATAAAAACAACTTATCACAATTTTATTCCACTTAATTAAGTCATCCATCTCTTACAAGGAATAAAAAAAAATTATAATTAAAATCCTTCAAAGATATTCAACTTTACTTCAAAAATTAATCATAAATTTTAATGTTTTCATGGTTATTAATTTATTTTATTAACTTTATTATTTAATTATTAAATATATGCTTGAAAATCATTAAATTTCTCTCACATATATAGATATATTAGTCAATTTTGCTAGTTTTATAAATTTGATATCTATACTTAGACTTTAATTAATTATTAAATTAATTATGATGTCATCACGATTCAACTTCAATTCGACCTCAAAAATCTTAAATCTCTCCCTTTTATGGTTCAATGAACGGTCTGGATCTGAAAACCTTGTCCAAAAGGACCAAAACTATCCACCACACAAACTAATATCATTTCCTTAAATAATAAAAAATAAAACAAAAAGTAAAAAATAAATAAAAAGAGTCCACAACCCTAATGCCCCCTATAAATATTAAGTGTAGCCCAGCTGCCCACTTACTCTCAGACCACATCTAAATTTCTCTCCCTCTCACAGATTGCAAATCTAATTCTCTCTCTCTCTCTCTCTCTCTCTCTCTCTCTCTCTCTCTCTCTCTCTCTCTCTCTCTCTCTCTCTCTCTCTCTCTGAGCAGTGACGGCACTAGCACTGTGGCACACTAGAAGTCTATGGTGTGCTTCCAAAAGGGATTTGAAAGTTGAAAACTATGATAAAGATTTGCAAGTCAAAATCTATAGATCTGCCGTGAATTTTTCAACTAATGGCTTGTTTGGAAGTTTAGAGAGGGAGGAGAGTAGATGGGAGGGGAGTAGTGGGGAGGAGAGTAGAGGAAAATGATTCTCCTCCACCTTGTTTGGATGTTTTTAAAATTAGTAAGGGGGAAGGGAGTAATTAGCCTTTCCCCTTGTGTAATTTTGTTAATATAATAAGGGTAAATTAAGTAATTTACTTGGTTAATAGTTTATGTACTCTACTCTCCCTCCAAATCTCTCCAATTTGGGGAAATTAAAAATGGGGGGCTAGAGGGAGTTGAAACCCCTCCAAACTCCTCCAAACCCCTCCCCTTCCTTCCTTAAAAAACTTCCAAACAAGGTAATTAGATTACTCTCCCTCCCTCTACTCTACTCTCCCTCCCTCTACTCTACTCCCCCTCCTTTTTTAAACATCCAAACAGGCCATAAATGATCTTTTTCTTTCTATTTATAATTTTTCAAGAGATTAAAAAACAAAAACTAAGATCAAAAGTGCCTTTGATTGCTTTAGGGCCCATTCGTTATAGGTGTTTAACCAACTTTTTTTAGTGATTAAACAACATTACATGTATTTTTACATACTTTTTTATTCACATATATTTCTAAAAAATATAATGTTACTAGAACAACATTACCAAACGGCCCTTAACAAGAGTCCAAATCTTCTGTCCCATTTTTCCTACTCCACCACTTAATAATATTATCATTATTGACTTATTAATACTACAATTATTAATTAATAGTAGTATTTAATTAATTAGATGAACACATGACAAATATTTATTAATGGAGTATAGAGTAGAGCAGAAAAAGTGAAAAAGAAGATTTAGACTCTCTTAACAAGAGTGACTTTGGGATCATTTTGGCATTCTAAAAAAACTGTTCAAAAACCGGTTGAGCCATTTCGGTTTTTGATTTTCACAGTTAACTGGCCGGTCTTTGGTTAATTTTGGTTTTTTACTATTTTTCGATTCTTGGTTGAACCGGTTGAACTGGCCGGTCCCATTTAGTTTTTAAAACCATGACTTTTACCAAAAACACAAACTCACTACCCAGGCCGAATAAGAAAGAAACTTGTAAAAGACTACAAGAATCCAAAAAGACCTGTAGCCCTAGTATCAATACCATAAAACCCATAAATTACAATTATTAGTGAAACCAAAAATCACATGCCAAAGAAACCCATCAAAGACTATAAGAACCCAAAAAAAAATCCACTACTCTTACATTCTCAATCTCATACAAACCCAAAAATTACAACTTATTATTCCAAAAATCACAACTAAATAAACCAAACAAAACCCACATATTTTCACAAAAAACCAAGGCCTAAAGAGAAGAGAGGGAAGAGGATAAGAAGAGTGGGTCTGATTGAAAAAGACAAAGAAAGGGAAAAAAAAATAAAAGAAGAAAGAGAAAGAACGATAAAAGAAAAAAAAATAAAAAAAGAGAGCCGTTGGGTGGAGTGTGATTGAAACTAGACATTGAAGCGGGTCCCACATAAATGCAAAGAATTACAATAATGCCACAATAACTCATTTCTTATCACTTGAAAACAGCCTAAACTTGTTTTCAATTTTCATTACTCTAACTCAATTTTTTGAGTTTTGAGTTATAAAAACTGAAAACAAAAATTTAACCAAATAATACAATCAGGTGTAGGACCTATAAAAATTAAGTGACGAGTGATGAAAACTCTCTAAACCAAACATGGTCTAAGATTCCCATGAATGTAGCTCCTGTTTAGAAGGTAAAGAGTATATGATTATACAATTATAAAGTAGCATATTGGTTTGGATTTACTTATGGCGAATTTATTAATTTTATTTGAAGTTGCACAAAATAATAATTACAATCTTAAAAAGTGATTTTAAGAAATTGTTGTAAATAAACTAAAGAAAAAAAAAACAAACAAACAAAATAAATACATGTTGATTATGAGATTATCCACTTTCTGAGCAAGTTCTAAACTGTAAGCTCTACTTGATTATCCAAAAAAAAAGTAAGCTCTACTTGAATTTTTTTTGCCTCAACCATGATTTGACTTTCTATCACAGCTTAATTAATGATAAATAAATTCATGATTCAACATGCTAAAGTGACCCAAATGAAAAATTATTTTATATGACGGACATATAATACATCTGTGAGACGGACACAAATGTCTTATATTCTTAGCTCATACATAAATTTCTTGATTAGGAGACATTAATATCATGCTATTATAAGTATCCTGATCCAAATCTTAGGATCTTACAATCTTAAGATCTAACATTCCTAAACCTTTCTAGATCTCACTAGGATCTTTACTAAGATCAAATTTATGTGAGATCCAAATCTGAGATCTTATAGGATCCCGATTCCATAGCGATACTAATTAAAGATCCTATGATATAACGGAAAATTTAAATAAAAAAATAAAAAAATCTTTTTTGGCCCTCCAAATGGAGCCCATATGTCCCAAATTGATAAATATATATATTTAATATAAACTTTTTTTTTTTATAGCTAGGTGACAATAAAAAAAAAAAACAATTTATACTATTAATGATGAATCTGAGTTTGGTGATGTAAATGAATCTTCAAATGCAACATTAACATATTTTGATGACTATCTAATGGATGATGCGAGCCATGTGGCTGCTAACAATAACAAAAATGTTGATTTATAATCAATCGTACTTTGAGGAACCCATTCAAGATAACCAAAACTTTGGTCTTGCTAATTGAGTGTGTTTATGGAGTTATTTGAAACATTGTTATTTACTTTGCTTTGATTTGTTTATTGAGACATTACGTATGCTTTGAGTTGTTTAACTTAAAATTTGGTATTTGTGAGTTGTGACTTTTGAACTTTGAACTTTGTTTATTTATTTCTAATTTGGTACTTTACTTTTTATTAGTAATTTCACTAATTTGTATTAATTTTTTTTGCAACTTTTCTTTAATATATAATATGAATTATAATTATAGGTATTTTTTATATTTTTTTTAATTGGAAAATAGGATGTTACGATCCTCATGCTGATCTTACGATCTGATCTTCGAACGCTTTCATCGATTCTGTGTAGGATTTCAATCCTGACAACCTTTATTATCATTTTTTTTTTTTTTGAGAATCAACTTTTAATATCAGTTAGTGACAAAGGATAGGCTCAAATTAAATTGTCTTTTTACTTATGGTGTTAATTCTAAGGTTCTGCACGATTGCACCTTGGTCTACGTTTTGTTAAAGTGGTACAAAGATTATTGGGGTTATATTGCTTATCTTGTAAATGCCGACAAATATTGAAAAATAAATAAATAAATAAAGAGAGAGAAGGAAGATTAACCATCAATGGAGGTGTCTAGCGGTGGAGAATACCAAATTAATTATAATTTCTTTTAATAATATTGGGAATAGTATGTGATAAATACACTAATAGAATTGTGTGTTCCAGTCAAGATTTTTGTAACTATCAAAATTCATGTATTACATGTATCATGGACGGAGTGACTCGTTTGTTTCAATGAATAATATTTCTTGAAAATGACTTTTTTTTTTTAATTGACCCCTTTTTTTGTGCTTTTTGTGCTTGATTGAAATCCTAAAATTGTGATAAAAGTATTTTTAAATATTTGGTTTGCTCCTAAAAAATCTGTCTCAAATTCCTTTTTTAATTACAAATAATTATATGGACAAGAACATTCATTCATGAAAATAAATATCAAATGAAAAAATATATAATATTTTGAAAACCTCAAATTTGGAATTTACTTGAAAAATTAAGTGAAAAAATAAATGTTTTCAAAGAAAACAAAATTTTTTTTGGATTATAAAGTCAAAAGTTGGTCAAGACTGCCAACCGCGTAAGTGTACAGATAAAGAGAAGGCAAACTGTAAAAAGAGAGAGGTTACCGTTAGATATTTTTTTTTTTTTTTTTTTGGGGGTGGTCTGCAGTTTATTTNTAAAAAAAAAAAAAAAAAAAAAAAAAAATCCTTTTTTACTTGCATTTTCCTCCTACCCAACACATCTGGCAAAACAAAAAGGCGTTCATATACGCAAAAATAAATAAATAATAAAAAAATAAAATAAAAAACAAAAAAGCATTCACATAATTTTGAAAAATAAATTATTTCAAGAGAAATATTTTCCAACTCACAAAAAGTTTTTTTTAGTCAATTCCTTTGGCAGTAATTGTTTTTTATTTGGGAAATTTAATTATTAGAATTCAAAAGTGAAAAAAACGCGTTTTACTAAATTGAATTTAAAGAAGACTTGGAAGTTGGAAATACTTCACTTGCATTATTTGATTATTTTATTTGAATTCAAAAATAGAAAAAGTGAAAGCGTGTTCACTTCGTTGACCCAAAAAAAAAAAAACGTGTTCACTTCGCTTGCATTATTAATTCTCGAGGACCCCTTTATGCCTTTATACTTCTTCTCTTTTTCTTTTCTTTTTTGCTGAATTATGTATGTCTTAATCCAATAGATTAGGACATGACTTGTTTTCCACTCTCGATTGCTGAAGACTGGAAGAACATGGCTTCAAGTGCAGTTACTAATCTACCCTGGTATGTTTAAAAAAAATTTATTCTAGCCACATAAATTATTAGAAATGTGAACAAAATGTTTATAATTTCTGAGCTATTTAATAATCGGGATTATGAGCTTTTGGATGAGCAATTTGCGTGATTTGACAAGTCTACCTGGCATTGGCTTATAAACTAGATTTTTTACTTTTAATTTTTATATACTACTTTTTAAAATCTTGTTTTTTTAAAATATAAAAATATTTTAACACATTTTCAGTAAAATACATAATAAGTTATTCTCAAACGAATACTTAAAAGTAAAGAAAAAAGTCATCAGCGACTAGAGTGGGACGAAGAAATAACGAACAAGGAAAAAAAAACACTAAAAGAAACTAATTAGGATAAAATACAATCAACACTCCTAAGATTTAGGCCAATGCTAGTTAGATTGAAGACATTCCAAAACTGACCAACTTGATCTGACTAAATTTTATCCAACTAATATTGTACGGCCCCCACACCATGACCCGTAGTGGGCCTTGGACATTGACCTGGGTATATGGCCCGTGAGGCCCATCTCCCTTTGCCAAGCGGCCCACCCCCGAGTCACGCTTGCTACGGGCCCAAGCTTTGCCTTTTCATTGCTTCTCGGAGAAACCCCTTCCCGAGCAGTGATATATAGCTCGTGGGACACCCCGCCCTGTACCTGCCTGGTCATGCCACGGGAAGACACCGCAGCCGGGAACTATCGTGGAGATGGGAACCAAGTTTCAACGCCACCCTCACCGCTTTCCATGCCTACCTAACTATCCACTTACGATCGATAATACTGGACCGCCTGTTGCACTTATTGGCAAATAATTATGACCTCTTCGCTATTTCTAAACTATAAATACAGGAAGTTTTGAGAAGACAGGGTTTGGGGGAATTGAGGATAGGAAGAGTGTAAACAGAGAAAACAGAGTGAGGAAGCGGTTCAGACCCCCGAGGAGAGGAAAGCGATTCCATTGGGCCTTGGCGTTCAGAACGACCCAGTGTAGGAAATCCAAACCCACTATACAAGTAAGTTGTGAGCCCAAGTGAGACCCAGCCCAAAAGGGTTTCGGTTTTGGGTGCGCACAATTGGCGCCGTCTGTGGGAAATCCTACTAAGCAGTGGTTCCTCCGAGACTCGCGTACAGGATAGATGTCTAGAGGTGGAGCCGAGAGTGACTCGGCAGGGTCTTCCAGGGGCTCTACCTGGCGGGAACGGAGGCAGAAGAGACGCGAGGATCCGGTTTATGAGCAGCTGGAAGAGCGGTCCGGCCTTGGAGAAGGGTCGTATCAAACGGGGAGAACGGTATCCCATGCTTCCAGACGTGGGCAGCCTGACGTCAGGGATGAAGAGCTTAAGCGGCTGCGGAGGTTAGCACAAGACCTGGAATTGGAAGCATGAAACGAGCGCCGCCGAGCCGGTCAAGACGACCGAGATAGAAGGCCGGACGATGAGGAAGAGAGGCGCGGGACGGGCTCGAATCGACCGGGATCCCACCACCACAAGGAGCGCTCGCACTCGAGGGAGTCCCGTCGCCGCCGAGACCGCTCCTGTTCAGCAGAATCTCACCGGCGGCAAAATCGCTCTCGGTCCCGAGAATGCGGAAATCGGGGCTCGGATTCTCCAGAGGGACGGCCAAGGAATGCAGCTATGGATGCTATGAGCCGTGCATTGCGCAGGGCGGCTCGGTCACCATTCTCAGCAGACATTGAGCGAGCACCGATTCCAGACAGATTTACACGCCCGCCGTTCAATTCGTATGGGGGGAAGACGGACCCCGTGGAGCATGTCAGCCACTATATCCAGATGATGTCTTTGCATACCCGCAATGACGCTCTGATGTGCAAGGTTTTTCCCTCCAGCCTCGGTCCCACAGCCTTAAGGTGGTTCAACGGGTTGCGTAAGGGCTCTATTCACAGTTTCGCCGAGCTAATACAGGAGTTCGGTTCCCGTTTCGTGACGTGCAGCCGGGAACAACAACCGGTGGACGCGCTGCTGTCTATGAAGATGAGGGCAGGGGAAACCCTCCGTAATTACGCTAGCCGATACTGGGAGCTCTACAACGAGATCGGCGAAGGGAACGAGAAGATCGCGGCGAGCACTTTCAGAATGTGATTGCCCGACGAGTCAGGGTTGAGGGAATCATTAACCAAGAAACCTCCCTAGGATATGAGGCAGCTGATGAGGCGCATCGAGGAGTACAAGCGGTTGGAAGATGACAGAATACAGAGTAAAGGCAAGGCACAGGTGACAGATCGCCCTCGGCTGAGCGGTTTTCAACAGAGGGCACGGGGAAATTTGAGGATTCAAGAGCCAGTAGCGCCGGCAGGGGAGGTGAACGTGACGTTCAAGGAGCCCGTGCATAAGATTGTGGATAAGATCAAGCACGAGCCGTACTTCAGATGGCTGAACCGGATGGCTGCGACCCCTCTAGGAGGAATCAGAACCTATACTGCACCTACCACAAAGACCGGGGGCATACTACCAAGCAGTGCCGAGTGTTAAGGGACCATCTCGGGCAGTTGGCTAAGGCGGGACACCTCAAGGATTTTGTGACGGATACCGGGAATCGGGGAACAGGACATGGCGCCCCACACACAGGGAATCCCCTTTCGCCCCCTCTTGGGATAATTGACGTTATCCACGTCGCCCCGAGAGGCACTTCAACGGCAAAAGGGAAGGAGGTGCTGACAATGATACCGGTAGAGGGGAGTACGGGCGTGCCGCCTCCCGCGAAGAAGATCAGACCTGCTCGAGAGCCGATCTCTTTCGACGACAGTGATTTGGAGGGAACCGTTCAGCCGCACGACGACGCACTGATAGTCATGGCAAGGATCGGCGGTTTCGTCGTGAAGAGAATAATGGTAGACCAAGGAAGCGGAGCGGATGTTATGTACCCAGACCTATTCAGGGGGCTCGGGTTGAGGAATGAGGATCTGTCGAAGTATAACACTCCTCTGGTTGGTTCGATGGGAAAATAGTGGTGCCCGAGGGGCGAATCTGTTTGCCCGTGAACATGGGGGGCAAGGAGGCGATGGTGAGCTTCTTCGTAGTTACCTCGTACTCCCCATACACGGCGATTCTAGGAAGGCCATGGATATATGGAATGGGGGCTGTCCCATCTACTCTGCACATGAGGGTCAAGTTTCACACTGACTATGGTGTCACGGTGATACAAGGAAGTCAGCAGGCGGCCAGGTAGTGTTTGATCGCCATGGTCAACTGGAAGGAGCAGACCGACCAGAAGGACCAGGTTGATCCCAAATGTTCGTCGTCGGGGACGCCTTTATAGCAATCACAGGGCCCGCCAGAGGTCCCGCGCACCGAGAACATGCTCAAGGTAAAGGTGTTGCCGGATACGGACAAGTACTTCCAAATAGGAGAGAGCGTGGAGGACGGGGAAAAAGTAGAGATGTTGCTACTCCTAATGCAGAATGTGGACGTATTTGCATGGAGTCCATACGAGGTGCCCGGGGTGGACCCCGAATTCATCGTGCATAGACTTGGGGTTGACCCATCATTCGCCCCTAAGAAGCAGAGGCCGAGGAGATCGGCCTGGGATCACTCCGAGGCAGTAAAAGTAGAGGTTCAGAGGTTGAAAGAGGCAGGGGTGATACGGGAAATCTTCTTCCCAGATTGGTTGGCGAACACCGTGGTAGTGAAGAAGAAAAACGGCAAGTGGAGAGTCTGCGTCGATTTCACTGATCTGAACAGAGCCTGCCCGAAAGACCCTTTTCCCGTGCCGAAGATTGATCAGCTAGTGGACGCCACGTGTGGGCACCCGAGGATGAGTTTTCTGGACGCTTTCCAAGGGTATCACCAGATCGCCCT